>NC_048597.1:171337897-171556444 GCF_003668045.3 Cricetulus griseus | reverse complement strand
GAGGAAGAAGAAGATACAGGCAGCACACATCCTTATTGCTGCACCTGGGATGTGCCACTTCCACTGTCTTGACAATGAGTATCACACCTTGTCTTTGACCCAGTACTAAATAAGAGAAATTGAGGCTTGTGATGGGTGTTTGGAGTGAGAGAGCTGGAGGCATTCCTAATGTCTACATCAGAGCTGAGCTGGAAGCTGAAAGTTTGTAT
Organism: Cricetulus griseus; assembly: GCF_003668045.3. Classification (NCBI taxonomy): domain Eukaryota; kingdom Metazoa; phylum Chordata; class Mammalia; order Rodentia; family Cricetidae; genus Cricetulus; species Cricetulus griseus. The sequence continues at coordinate 171,556,235 of NC_048597.1, read as the reverse complement.
CAGGAGCAGTTGCTAAAGATTTTTCTCAAGTCTGAGGGAAAACACAAGTCAGGAACTGAGAGGAGAAGGCATATGCAGGATTTTTGCCAAGCAGGTTGCTATAAATTTTGTGTGTGCTGTGTGTGTGTGTATGTTGTGTGCTCACGTGTGTGGGCATGTTTACACCCAAGCACATGGCAACCTTCTCCACAGAGGTTTTAAAGTAACCACATAATTCCATCTGCATCTAGACCGAGGGCCCTCCACGCTGCCCTGAACTCTGGCCTGAAGCCTCAGCACTGTGGCAGCGCCTCCTGCCCTGTGGTCCGGTCTACACACAACTGTGCCTGGGTGGCCCTGGAGTGCTGCCATGTCAAACACCAGCACGAACCAGAGGTTTTGAGTTCTGTGAGGTCCTGTCACCAGCCTACAGTGGACAGCACAGTTCATGGGTGGCTCTGAGGTCTAGTGTAAGGACCATTAAAAGGGGCTTTGGGTGACATTCCCATCTTCCATGACTGGGACACACTGCTATACTTTAAACTCAATCCCTTCACCTGAAAATAAGAATTGGAATAAGGAGGGCTAAGGGGATATACTTGTGTGGGTTTACTTTGTAAACCATTAAATGCCACACATCGGAAAAGCGAAGAGTCTGCAGGCTCTACTAACTGGATTTTCTGGTTATTGTTAGGCCTTAGTCAGAAACTATCCAAATTCAAGATTGGAGGCCAAAGAGATTAGCAGACCTACCTGTGTGATAAACACATGAGGGACTCAGAAGCTGCAGTGCAGAAAACAGCAAGAGGGAAGCCACCAGTCTCCACACCGAGCCCCCAGGTGCCATGAAGCAGAGGACACTTCCAAGAAGCACAGGGATCATCAGTGGGAATCGAAGACGGGGTGGGGGTGGGGTGGTGAAACTGTCTACTGCCTTAGCAGATGGAGGGCGGACTTCTTTCTGTGCCATTCAATAGTGGGAGGGAAAGGCCTCGATGGACACTCACAAGGTAGACGTCTCAGATCTCTTGGCACAATGGGGTTGAACTTTACTCCAAGTTGGAATTACCTTAGAAACTTTTACACCCTCAGTTGCCCAGCCTGCAACCCCCAGATTAATTAAGTCAGAATCTCTGGGAATGGGTTCCAAGTTTTAGTACATGTATTTTTACAACTCACCAGGTACTCACCATGGCCAGACTGGTCTGAGAAGCAATGGCCTGCTTAAGGTGTGGTTGTGCATGACTGAGCAAAGGGTTAAGCTGCTGGCGATGGAAGGAGCCATTCAGAGCCAGGGTAAATGACACCTGGTGATGACAAATTTGAGCCTTGCATGCACGGACACATGAAAGCAAATGGTCCTCAAGTTCCTTCCCTTGAGGTAGGAATGCTGAATCAATTCCCTGATGTGGAAGTTTGCAAACTTCTTTAGCTCCAAGGAATTAGTTATTTTTAATATATATATATATATATATATATATATATATACATACACACACACACACACACACACACACACACATTTAAAACAAAGAAATAGAAATGCCATCTCCACCCCCAATCCATTTCACCTCTTCTCCATGGTGACCTGTAAGGACATTGCTGGAAATCTGGAAACTTAATGAAAGTTTCACAAACCCTGAGGAACACAGCTTTGAAAACCACCAAGGAAGCAAATGAGTTTTCACAGAGATGAACCCTGTACTCAGCCACTTATTGCTGGAATCTTGATTATTTTGGTGAACTGAAATAGCCAATCCCAGGTGGAGGAGAGCCAAGATAAATGGCTGCAGAATTGAGCTGCTTGTTAGCTGGGAACATAAGTGGTGTCAGCTGGATTGTGGCTGACCCAGTGCCTTAGAAACTAGGCCCAAGTCGGCCTCCGCTGCTGAAGCCACATAAGACATAAGAGCTGACCTTTCTAGGTCACTGTGCGTTATAGAAAGAACACTGCAAGGCCTTTGCTTGAAAGGCTCCATGATTCCAATCCATAGGCTGAGTGTTCCCTTAGACTGAGCTATGTGGTGTGTAGAGCAGGTCTTTGCCCCAAGCATTCTCTTCAGTAGCATATTTTACACCATTGTGTCTCACAACCTTCTACATCACACAGACTCTACACTCTACACAAAGCTCATATGTGGGGAACAAAGGTGACTATGGATGGAAGAAATCAGAGGCAAAGACATAATAAGGTTGATTCTCGGTTCTGCTCTTAGCCTGCTGTGTAGATGCTAACAAGTCGTTGGCCATGTCACCTTCCTCTCCATCTTATTGCATTTCTGTAAACACAGCGGTCAGGAGGCTGAGGCAGGAGAGCTGTGGGCTCAAAGCCTGCCTGAGCTATGTTTCGAGAATCTATGTAAGTGTCTCAACACACACACAAACACGAAATGGAACTCTATGCTATTACTTGATGAATGGGATCATTGTGAGAGCCAATGCCATATCCTCTTAAGTTCTGTAAAACCCGTGGTTATTGAAAGCAAGAAGTATAACACTGGGAGGATTTCAGTGTACACATATGTAATATGTATAGCAAACATAATATAAATAAGAGACCAAGGGACTTAAATTGGTGCTTTGGTTTGAGATTTTTAATAGGCTGTTCACCACAGTTTTAGGTTCACAGCAAAACAAAAACAAAACAATTAATAGAAGGGACAGAGATTTCCCATATACCCCATCCATCACATGCATAGATTTTTCTCTGCTGGTGTGTGTGTGTGTGTGTGTGTGTGTGTGTGTGTGTGTGTGTGTCTATCTGTCTGTCTGTGTGTCTGCACATGGGGTGTGTAGGTATACATGTATGTATGCCTGTATGTGAAGAACAACCTTAACTGTCAATTCTTGGATGCTGTTCACCTTGTTTTTTTTTAAGACAGGGTCTCTTGTTGACCTGGAGACCATTAATTAATAAAGCTAGCTGCTGGCCAGTGAACTCCAGGTATCCACCTATCTCTGCCTTCCTAGTACTGGGGTTACAAGTGCACATCACCATACCTGGCTGTCTTTTCCTTTTGACATGGGTTCTGAGGGGTTATACTCAAGTCATAGTCGCCTCAGCCACCCTCCCCATTGTCATCTTAAGACATATTTTACTAGCAGTGGTGAATATAAACTCCAAGTAGACTTCAACAAATTAGGTTCCAGTGTTAAAATCTCCAGATAATAGTAGAAAAAAATACAATAAAAAATCTAGGAGATAAATTATATAGAATATTATTTAAAATTCAAATCTCAAGGAAGGAAAAGAGGGGACAGGGAAATAAAAAGCAGAGGAGTTAACACTGGCAAAATAAGACTTATAGCTGACCAGTAATTATCATCAATGTGCGTTGTCTAGCATCCACAGGTAAAGAGCCGTATCATCGGCTGGAGAGATGGCTCAGTGGTTAAGAGCACTGACTGCTCTTCCAGAGGTCCTGAGTTCAATTCCCAGCAACCACCTGGTGGCTCACAACCACCTTGAATGAGATCTGGTGCCCTCTGCTGGCATGCAGGCAGAAGACTGTATACATAATAAATAAATAAAAATCTTAAAAAAAGAAATTAAAAAAAAGAGCCATATCATCAGAACAGACTGAAAAAGAAAGCCCAGTGTGCTGCCTATGAGAAGCCCACTCTAGACAAAATGATACAAACAGATTAAAAGCTAAAGGGCAAAGCCTGTTGGTGATGGTGCATGCCTTTAGTACCATCTCTCAGAGACAGAGGCAGGCAGATCCCTGTGAGTTCAAGTCTATCTAGCCTAGTTTACATGGTAAGTTCCAAGCCAGGGCTACATGGTTAAGACAATGGGGTTTTTTTTGGGGGGGGACAAATAAACAAAAGCCAGAATATGCTGATGAAGAAACAGAACTATACAGATGTGTATTTGAAGACTTTAAACCCCTCAAGGTAATTGATTTAAAAACCGGCTAAGCCGGCCTGTGCCAAACCCTATGCAACAGCAGCAGAAAACATGTTCTTTTTGAGTGCCTATGAAGCAGTCACCAAGATAAACCATGCCCTGGGATATAGCATACTTTAACAAATTTACTGTAATCACAACCATATAAACAGGCTTTTTACCAAACAATAAAATTTAAATGAAAATCAGTAACAGGAAACTGGAAGCTTCTCAAGTATTTAGAGTTGAACAATACATGGGAATGTAACAACAAACTTCTAAATAATCAGCCAAATAAACACAAAATCTTTCACAAGGTAGATGAGATAGCTCAGTGGCCAAGGTGCTTGCCTCCAAGCCTATCTATCTGAGTTCAATCCCCAGGTCCATCAAGGTAGAAGGAAATAACTGATTCTCACAAACTGTCTTCTGACCTACACACACACACACACACACACACACACACACACACACACACACACACACGAAAACAATGAAGTACTGATATATAATACAATGTGGGTGACCCTTGAAAACATGAAAGAAGCCAGTGATCAAAAGCCACACAGTTGTTTATAAGAAATGCTATAGAATAGATTAGTAGTTACCAAGGAGTGGAGAAGCAAAACTAGAGTATTCATGAATATGAGATTTCTTTGAAGAATAATGAAGGTATGGTAAAATTATGCATTAATATAAATTTTGCATCTCTGCAAATTAAATCCAATGTTTTTTTTTATTATTTTAGTTTATGTGTATAAGTGTTTTGCCTGCATGTATGCCTGTGAACTGTACACTTTAAAATGAGGGCTATGTTATATTGTGTGAATTTTGTCTCAATAAAGCAAAATAGTGTTAGAGAGATTCTCTGCCATTAAGAGCACTTGGTGCTCTCCCAGAGTACCTGAGTTTGGTTCCCAGCACTCACAATAGGCTCACAACCACCTATAACTTCAGGGGATCTCATACTCTCTTATGGCCTCTGATAAGCCAAAAGATGAGAGTAACCACACATACATGGCATACACACACACACACACAACACACACACACACACACACACACACACACACTCAGCTTGTATTCATTACTTATTCTTCTGTTGCTATGATTAAACACTGTGACCAGGATGCAACTAAAAGAAGAGAGTTTATTTTAGCTTACAGTTCCATAGAGAGGAGTCTATCATGGCAGGCAAGGATGGTGGCAGAAACAGGAAGCTGAGACACCACATCTTCAAGTAGAGAGCAAACTAAAAACAGAGCACAGCTTTGAAAAAGTTCACTCCCATTAAGGTACTTTCTCCAGCAAGGCTGCATCTCCTACACCTCCCAAAACAGCACCACCTACTGGAACCAAGTATTCAAATGTCTGAGCCTGTGGGGGACATCTCTCATTCAAACCAGCACACACATAAACAGAAATAAAATAAATATTTTACAAATAAAGCAAAACAAAATTGATATATCACAAATACTTAAATCAAGGGGCAAGAGAGATGGCTCAGTAGGTAAGAGCACTGGCTGCTCTTCCAGAGGACACAGGTTCAATTCCCAGTACCCACATGGCATCTTACAACTGTCTGTAACTCCAAGATCTGACCCCCTAACACAGACATACATGCAGGCAAAACACCAATGCACATAAAATAAGAATAAATAAATTATTAAAAACAAAATGCTTAGGCCAGGGATTGAAAAGAGAATATCAGCATAGATTCTGCAAAGTTCATGGAGAGAGGGGGCTGGTGGGAACTATTTTATGTCCATGAAGTCAAAATCTTCAGCCATGTCAACTGCCAGAATGAGACAGGCTACCAAGATTCAGCCAAGGAGGTGGAGAGTGTGAATAGTCCCATATATGTTTTACATTTTTAACTCTGAAATTTAAAATCTTCCAGCACAGACATCGGTCATATGGTTGTGTTAACTAACCCTACTATATGTCTGTAGTGGGGAAAAATAATAGTGATGCCAGTTCTCTGCCATCTCACAGAAAACCAAAGGCAAAGGAATACTTTCCAACTCATTTGATGGGTCCCCATTACCCTGACACCAAGACCAGATAAGACACTATAAGAAAAGAGAAAAGACAGAACTAATCCTTAAAAAATTGACAGAAAAAAAACTTAAAATATTAGAAAATAGACTATTTCAAAGATAAAAGGCCAATACATCTCAACCCAAAAAGATTTGTTCCAGGAATGAAAGGCTGGTTCAACACTGAAAATTCACTTCCTGGAGTAATGGCAAAAGGTTGGTCTTTACATACCAGGTTACAGTTAATTACCTGGAAAAAAGGGTTTCTGATGTCAGATAATAATGTCCTATGTTCCAGCACAAAGAAATGAAAAGTATTTAAAGGGACACTTTACCCTGACTTGAACATTATACAATGTATGTGTATATTGAAACATTACATGGTATCCCATAAATATATACAGTGTTTATGTGTCAATTTCAATTTTCAATTGCTTAGAGCCAAGGAGATGACTCAGAGGGGACTTGCTAGCAAGCATGAATATCTTGAGTTCGAATCCCCAGAACCCGCATGGAGGAAGGAGAGATCTAACTCTCACAAGTTGTCCTCTCTCTTCCACTTATACACTATGACATACACTTGCATGCTTGTGTGCTCACACATACTAAATAAATAAAGGTTTTTAGTTTAGCTTAGTTACTTGTAGATCACTTGCCTAACATGCAGAAGGCCATGAGTTCAATCCCCAGCCTACAAAAAGTATTAATAATAACAGTTTGGTTACTGTAATTCACTATCTTAACAGACAGATGCAGAAAAAAAATATCATCTTAGCCAGGCATTTGTGGCACACGCCTTTAATCCCAGCACTCGGGAGGCAGAGGCAGGCAGATCTCTGTGAGTTTGAGACCAACCTGGTCTCCAGAGCGAGTGCCAGGATAGGCTCCAAAACAACACAGAGAAACCCTGTCTCGAAAAACCAAAACAAAAAAAAATTATCTCAATAGATAAAAGAAACATTTTAAATATTCAACATCTGTACTGAGGGAATGGCTCTGTAGGTAAGTGCAGTTGCTATGCAAGTGTGAAGACTTGAATTCAAATCCTTAACACCCATATAAAAGACTGGGGGTGGCCATGCACACACTTATAACTCCATCACTATGGGAGGTAGGAGACAGGAGGATGGCTGGAACTTGCTGGCTGTCAGCCTAGCTCCAGGTTCATTGGGAGACCCTGTCTCAAGGGACAGAGAGTGACGGATCAGGACATCCGATGTTTTCTCTTGACCTCTTCCTGCATACAAGCACATGTGTGCTAGCACGCACGCACGTGCACACACACACACACACACACACACACACACACACACAACTCGACACTCATTCCTGGTTTTAAAAAAAAAAGAACAAAAGCAAACTATGAAAGAAATGGACTTCCTTCACTGTTCTTAAAAAGATCTACAAGACAAGTATGGAAAAGATAGCTATGGCCTAGTGTAACATCTCTGGTCCATCAGGAGCAAACCACATACTGCTCCAGCTCACTCTGTACTGGAAGTTCTGGCAGAAAGAAAAAGAACTCAAAGGTAAATGGGCTGTAAAGGAAAGCATAAAGCATGATTGTCTGCCAGGTAAACAGAGAACATACAGAGAGCAGATGGGCATCGGCCCGCGTGAAGGGCTGGAAAGGATTTTACTACCTAATAGTAACACAAGGGAATGTTGGAGGGAATTGAGACTATACAATTGTAAAACACCAAATCCATAGCTATGAAAGTCAAAGTAACTCTTGAATCAACATAATGTAATATCCGTCCTTAATGCTATAGTCAGTAAGAAGGCAACTGGGCCAAGCCAACTGGCAGGCTTGGTTTAATGAGATTAGGTAACAGGAGTGAACAATAGCTGGAAGAGTCTTTCTCCAAGAACCTGTCAGTGCAATCTCTAGAGACCAATCTACCCTGCCTCCTGTGCTGGGAAGGACAGCCCATGTGGTCTCCTTTCCAAGTGTCACTTCTTCCTTGCTCTGGGGCTGTGCAGGGGCTGTGCTCTGGCTGTTGGGCTCTGCCCTCCTGGATTTCTTGGTTCTCCTTGCTCTTTATTTGTACTCTTTTTGTCCTCCAAAGTCCCTGTGGGTGGATCGAAGTCACACAGTCCTCTGCCTCTCCTATGCTGCCATTGCTCCTTTTAGCATCTATTGCCTGCTGGGGTTCTGAAAATAGAGAGGTGTGCTTACAGCATCTCCCAGAACCTTCTGTCCCATAATAATGATGCTCCAGTGTGTCCCACTCAGCATATTTATTCGCTAGGATTTTGTTAGACTCTGGTGTTGCAATATTTTGTGGTCCATTCCCATTACTGTGACAACCAGCACATCATCAGGGACGAATCATTGCACTACTGTGGGCCTTTGGAACCAATTAGGAGATCAAAGTAGAGTTTAGATAGTCAATGTCCCATCATGCCCCTACCTCAGATAAATTTATTTCCAGTTTCTGCCAAACTGGAAAGAGGCCATTTCAGCCATCTTCACTGCTCATGGGAAATGACTGGAGATCTTATATCAAAGGCACTCATTGATGCTTCAGTGGGCCTAACCACTTCAAGGCTTTATAGATGAATTAGATATGAATCCTAGAAAGATTAGTATTTGACATTTCAGAGTCTGTGAGAAACTGATCTATCCACTTGCCTACACATCCCTTATTATATTTCCTTATTTCAGTGTTCAGAGAGTGCCCTAGAGAATAGGGTGGGCTGCAGAGATTGCTCAGTGGGTAAAGCACCTGACACACAAGCATGAGGACCTGAGTTCTGATCCCCACAACCCACGCTAAAAAGCTAGACTTGGGGCTGGAGAGAGCCCCAGCAGTGAAGAGCACAAACTGCTCTTGCAGAGAACCCAAGATCAGTTCTCAGCACCCATGTGGAGTGGCTCACCACCACCTGTAACTCCAGCTCCAGAGGGACCTGACACTTCTGTCCTCCTTGAACACCAGAACTACCCCCACAGAGACATATTATTTAAAAATAATAATAATAATAAAATAAATCATTATTTTCAAAAGCTGGGTGTGGTCATGAGTTGCATCTATAATACAAGCATCCCTACGGAGAGATGGAAGGCACAGACAGGAGACTCTCAGGAAGTCCATGGGCCAGCTAGTCCAGCATGCACAGTGATGAACAACAAGACACTGTTTCAGACAGGATGGGAGGCAAAGACCAGCAGCTATTCTCTCTGTCTCTGTCTCTGTCTCTGTCTCTCTTTCTCTCTCTCTTTCTCTCTCTCTCTCCTCCCTCTCTCTATCTCTCTCCTACACACACACACACACACACACACACACACACACACACACACACACACACACGTAAACATGCAACTGTCAAAAAAAAAAAAAAAACAACCTTCATGTTGGGCCTGGATGCCTAGTGCTTCAACCATCTTTTTAGTCACCAATTTTTGTAATTAAAAAAAAAAAAGATACCCAAATCACCAGTATTGAGTGACCTTTGGAAAAACTGCTTAGAATAAATATGGAATTAGTATAGTCATGTGTTTATATTATATTTAAAAAATGTACTTGGAGTGGGAGTGTGTGTGTGTGTTGCTGTCTAATGTCCTGTGCTTTAAACTTTAGCTGACAATCTTGTGGGCTGGTGTCAGGTTAACAAAGAAGTGGTCAGTGGTGTTGTTAAATGGCCAGCACTTGACCTTGACCTCATTTAACAGCATCTGCTCAATGGCTTTTGGTTGAAATACTAAACCAGACAGCACTCCTGCCTTGAGAAGAGTCAGACTGACAATGAGGGGGCGTAAGAGTTATTGACAGATTAAATCACACAAGACCTTGACCATGAACCAGAGTAGAGTGAGCTTTATAATTTAGGCATGGAAATCAGGTGGCCGAGAACAGGCAAAAGGAAGTGATGGTGTTGGGAGAAGACCTTGGGCAGCATGCAGAGACCCATAGTCAGACTTCTGCTGTGGTCTGGATGTGAGGCCAAGGAACCTTGGATGTATGAGGTGACTGGGAAAGGGGAGAAGGAGGAGACCAATGTGACAGCAGATTTCAGGAGATGGTGGTAGAGATTTTTGGCCATGGGGAAAGAAAAACAAGAGTCAAAGATGATTGCCAGAATTTGAGCCTGTGTAATGGGATGGTATATTTTAAAGATGGGCATCAAGAAGTGGACTAGTATCAGTAGAGCTGAGTTTCTGCAGAGCGATTATGGGTGGAGCAGATGTGGGCAGAGTGGGTAAGGACAGACTGAGCAAGGTCAGAGTAAGGGCAGGGCTTGTCTTGAGCTGGATCTGAGAGCAGGGGAGATACACCAGATACCTAGGACATGTTTGTGATGGGAAGGGCCTTGGACTTTATGCATGTCCACTCTTCACGTTGTATTGGTGCCAGGAGACTTGGGGCTCCTGAAGTCCCAGGCCTTGCCTTTTCTTTACTTCCCCCACTTCTCCTTTGCCTGGCTTCTTTTCTGACAAGCCATAACCTGGTTCTATTTCGTGTGTTATTTGAGGCTGGACAACACAGATACACTCTTTTAAGTCATTAAGGATTCAAAGGAAATTTGGAGTCAGAATCAATCAAATGTTCTCATATTTTACAGAATGATAATTACCCATACTTAGCTACAGTTTAGCAACAAAATAAGAACAAAGCCATGGCATTTCCCTTCTTTGAGACTCATAACCTGTGATCCTGGAGTGCCCAGAGGATGCCAGCCTTCTTGCTCAAAGGCTGTCTGATTTCTGGTCCAAGTGTGATTACTAGGTATGCTGAGAACACACCGGTTTAAGTCTGTCCCAAGGCAGAATACCAAAGTGAATGTGAGCAGAGGGATTGCCAGGTTTGTGTGCTTCTTTCACAAGGACTGTCATGTCATGTGGATATTCTGTCACACTGGACCTGGTCTGCCTCAGAAGGTGGGCCCAATTTTTGCTTTGCTAAAAGAATTTGTGCTCATCTTTGCACGAACCTACAGATTGATGCCTGAGGGAAGAAGGATGATCTTAACATTAGAGTTCTTTTATTTTTTTAAAGATTTTATTTATTTATTTATTATGTATGCAACATTCTGCTTCCATGTATATCTGCACACCAGAACTCATAATGGATGGTTGTGAGCCACCATGTGGTTGCTGGGAATTGAACTCAGGGCCTCTGGAAGAGCAGTTGGTGCTCTTAACCTCTGAGCCATCTCTCCAGCCCCCAAGTTCTTTTATTTTTAATTTGTATATGTGTGGTATATTCATGGGGGCTGGGACAGAGGTTGATGGTGGCTATCTTAATCACTCCAGCTTACTTTTTGAAAGAGGCTCTCTCACTGGACTTGGCGCTCACCAGGTCAACGAGATTGGCTGTCCCACAAGCTCCAGGAATCTTCTTGTCTCTATCCCTTCAACCCAGCCCACAGTTTGGGTTACAGATATGTGCCACCATACCAATTTTTATGTAGGTTATGGGTATCTGAACTCCTGTTCTCATGCTTGCCTGGCAAACATTGTAACCACTAAGCCACCTCCCCACTCCTAAACATTAAAATTCATAAGTAGGGATATCAAGCTGTAACAAGACTTCTTGACAATCCACAGAATACCTTCATAGGGATGAGCTTCAGATTTATGAAGTAAAATATAGAAGAATACAATGGAAGCCAATTATACAGAAATGCAATTATATAACAGTAGCTAAAAATAATGTGGCATAATAACAGGGAGTTTTTATTTTGCTTTGCTTTTGTTGATTGTTTTTCTTCTTTTTATTTTTTGCAGATATTAAAATGGGGGGCTTATTTTAGTTAAGGTTTCCATTGTTGTGATAGTAAACTATGACCAAAAGCAACTTGGGGAGAAAAGGGTTTATTTTGCTTATATTTCCACATCACAGTTCACCATTGAAGGCAGTCACAAGAATGAAGGCAGGAACCAAAGCAGGGGCCATGGAAGATGCTGCTTAGGGACTTGCTCCTCACAGCTTGCTCAGCCTGCTTTTTTATAGAACCCAAGACCACTAGCCTAGGGTGGCCCCATCCACAATGGTCTGGACCCTCCCACATCAATCACTAATTAAGGAAAAGCCTTACAGACTTGCCTACAGCCCAATCTTGTGGAGGCATTTTCTCAATTAAGGTTCCCTCCTCTCAAATGTTAAGAAGCTTCAGGAGTTGGAAAGATGCGTCAGGAGTTAAGAGTGTGCTGCTCTTCTGGAGGACTCAAGTTTGGTTCCTGGCACTCACATCACGTGTTCAAAACTGCCTATAACTCCAGCTCCAGGGGATCATGTTCTCCTCTGGCCTCCATGGACACCTGTGCACAATGCATGTATGTACACACACACACACACACACACACACACACACACACACACACACACACACACACACACACACGGGAGCTAACCCAGTGTGGTAGTAGAGGCACCTAACCCCAGGACTGAAGAAGCTGAGGCAGGAGGACCACAGTTTCTAGTCTAACCTAAAGCTAACTAACACAGTGAGTCTCTGTCTTTTTTTTTTTTTTTTTTTTTGGTTCAACACAAAACATTTATTCATTAATACCATGTTTTCAGACTAATGGAAAAAATAATGTTGCCTCAATAAACCCTAAAGACAGCATTTGATAATTCAGCACCTATTCACAAAAGAATCTTTTTTTTTTTTTTTAAGGCAGGAGAGAGAATCAAGCATCAGGTCGTGCATGCCTAAGCTGTTTCTGTAGGGATCTTAGAGGTGGGCACTGCTAGTACACACACAGTAAGAAGCTGCAATCAGATAAGCTCTGTCCGGGCTTGGACTTCACCAAACCCCCCCTCTTAGAAGAGCCTGAGCCACCTGTACCTTTTCTGATCCCAGGGTTGGAGCTGTTTACAGGCACATAATGTGTGGCTGCAACTGTTCTCTCTATGCACAGCCAGGTGGGGCTCTGTCAGAAGCCGGCCGGGCCACATGGAATCGTGACCATATTGCTAAAGGTCTAATAGGTCATTTTCAATTAGTTGCTACTGCTAAAGACTCATCAGAACCTTCAGAGGGATGTGGTGGGAACGGCAGTCATGGTAAAAAAAAAAAAAAAAAAAAAAAAAAAAAAAAAAAAAAGACTCCCAATCCCCAGGTCTTATCTCCCATGGTATCTGTCGTTGCTTCTCCCTGTGGAGTAATTGAGATGCTGCTGAGAGTCCAGAGGGTTACCTCTTTCTCCATACTGCCATTCCCAGCAATAAAACCTTAGCCAGAAGCCACCCCAATTCAGAGCTTTTGGTGCCGTAAATGGGAGAAGCTGATAGGGGTGGGTGGGGCGCTAAAGACTGAAGAGAATTTCTGCTTGTGCCATGTCCTGTGTATTTAAATTTTTAAATATTTACACTTTAAGGAAAACGTATGTGTTCATTACATGTGTAATGAATTTTAAGTGATAATGAAGGGACAAAATGAGACACTGAGCATGGTGGCACATGCCTTTAATCCTACCACTGGCAAGGAAAGGCAGGAGGATCTCTGTGAGTTCAAGGCAAGTCTGGTCTACATAGCAAGTAGCAGGTCAGCTAGGGCTACATAGAGAAACCCTGTCTTGAAAAGGGGGTGGGCAAAATGGAAACGAAATGTCTTCCCTCTCTTCTCCCACATTCACCCATATCCAGTTCCTGTCCCAATACTGAAAGGTGTGCGAATGCTGTTCTAAATAGTTTTGTGTGCATTTATCTACATATACATATGTAAGTTTCATTGACAAACATGCTCAATCAAATAGCATCACACAGGTCTTCATTTCTATTTTGATTTCTGTTTTGTTTGTTTGTTTGTTTGTTTGTTTATTGAGACAGGGTTTCTCTGTGTAGCCTTGGCTATCTTGAAACTCACTGTGTAGACCAGGCTGGCCTCTAACTTGGAGATCTGCCTGCCTCTGCCTCCTGAGTGCTGGGATTAAAGGTTGCGCCACCATCAATGGGCTGTTTTATAACTATCATTTCAAAATCATTGGACTGGAGCATGGCTGTGAGCAAAGCACTTGCCACACAAGAATAATCCCCAGAACCTACAAAAAAGACAAATGTGGTAACACACCTGTGACCCCAGTGTTCCTACAGCAAGATGGGAGGTGGACACGAGACAATCCCTAGAAGCTCCTGAGCCAGATGGCCTAGAGAATACAGTAGTGATGAGATTCTATGTGAAACAAAGTGGAAGCTGGGTACTGACAGCCAGTGTTCTCTGATTTCTACAAGTACACTATGGCACACACAAGCACCTGCATGCACACATATGCCTTAACACACCATACATACACATATTTTTTAAATAAAACACAGAGTTCTTTCCTACACCCAGACTCCCCTCACTCACTCTGGGGCATTGGAGTGTCCATTGTGTGGATAGCAGCGTTTAATTTACTTAAGCAATCTCTTGCTGATAAATATTGAGATAGTTTGTATACTTAGGGAACATTGTCATTACAAACACTTTTGTGTACTTCCAGAAGTAGATGCTCAGGTAGTTTTCCAGAAGTAGAGTTCTTTAACCAAAGTACATATGGGGTTTTAACAGTGAGATCAAATTGCCCTACAGTGTGGCAGAGCCAAGTTAAAAATCTCACCAGCTGCATTGTGGGAACTTGCTTACTTTGTACCTGACGATGTTGGTTATAATGAATTTTTTAAAATGTTAATCCAATATAGCAGATCAAAAATAACTCATAGTGGTTTGGGTTTGTGTTAGAAGTTGGCAGAACACTTCATTTGCTTATGGCATACTTGAACTTGGTTCTCTGTGAATCACCTGTTTGTTATTCTTTCCCTGACTTTCCCCCTTTTTATTCCTTTCCTCTGGAGTGTTCTCTGTGTGGTTAGCTGTGCTGCACCCTTGAGCTGTGCTGTGAGTTATCATCAGTGTCTTGGCCTTTGGGGGCTTGGTGGGAGAAAAATGATGGATGGAGGCCTCACAGGAAGGCTCTGTGTCTAGTAGAGCACTTGAGTAAAGAAACAGGCAGGACTGGGCAGAGGACTTTCCATAGGAAACCAGCATAAGGCATGAGTAAGACTTAGAGGTTGCTGGGTAGTGTGGAACACACCTTTAAACCCAGCACTCGGAAGGCAGAGACAGGTGGATCTCTGAATTCAAGGCCAGCCTGGTCTACAGAGTGGGTTTCAGGATAACCAGTGCTACAAGAGAAACCCTCTCTTGAAAAAAAAGATTTAGAGGTGAGGGGGACATTTCTGGATGAAGGGATAGCATTGCAGAGGAGATGTTGTAAGATGAGCTATTATTACCCAGGAGAGGACTTAGCCATCCCTCCAGCCCCAAATGTGCTTCTTCTCTAAAAATTTATTTCATGTGTATGGGTGTTTTGCCTCATTTGGTCTGTGCACCATGTGTAAGACTGGTACCTGCAGAGGCCAAAGAGGGCATCACATCCACTGGAAGCCACCATGTGGGTACTGGGAATTAAACCCTGGTTCTCTGCCAGAGCAGCAAGTGTTCTTAACTGCTTCTCCGACTCTCCAGACCCCTAAGTGTGCTTCTTCTTCTTCTTCTTCTTCTTCTTCTTCTTCTTCTTCTTCTTCTTCTTCTTCTTCTTCTTCTTCTTCTTCTTTTTCTTCTTCTTCTCCTCTCCTCCTCCTCCTCCTCCCCTTCCTCCTCCTCCTCCTCCTCCTCCTCCTCCTTCAAGACAAGATCTCAAGTAGTTCCTACTGGCTTCAAATTCATGGGGTAACCAAGGATGACTGAAATTCTGATCCTCTTGCCTCTATGCCCAAGTGCTGGCATTCCAGGATGAGCTCCCCACTTCCAGTTTTATGAAATGTTGGAGGTAGAACTTAGGGTTTCTTGCATGCCATGTAGACACGCTACCCACTGAGCTATCTATATAGTCTGCCTCTGTGAATAAATGTCTAAGATGCTCAATGTACTCTTCCTTAGTTTCTGCCCTTGGTTTTTACCATTCCAGTCAGGCTGGAGTGCATGGGAAGGGTGCCTAAGTATGAAGACCCCTCTGTCCCTTCACGAAGCTTCTGGCTATGAAGGTCTAGTCTCTGGGAAAGCCAGTTACAGAAGCACTGCTGAAATCTTTATCTTCTCTAAAACATGGTGTCTGTGCAACAGTGCAAAATCATCAGAATGGAAAACCACTAGCTGGCAGATAAATGACAAAGATATCTGGTCATGGGAGGCACGAATGGAAATGGTATAACCTAGCAATAGCAAAGACATCAAACTTTATGTAGCTCATACAAGCAAGACAGACAAAATGTCTGAAAACAATGCAACAGTGGACAAATTGGCATCATGTTTAATTAAGACTAGAATATTAAAATTTGCTGGGAACAAATTCAGAATGGATCAGCAAGAATGATAGATTATACCTTGGAAAAACTTGAAAGTTTACCCCTAATACTAAACCAAATTAAGCCAGGACAACCCAATGAGAATAACTACTATAAGGAATCTATAGCTAGGTTTGGGGGGAGGCGGTTCACACGTCTAATTCCAGCACTTAGGAGGCAGGGGCAGGCACATAAGAATTAAGGTGATTTAAATTTAAAAACTGCTTGCAAAAGGCAGGCTGGAATTAAAAGTAAATGTCTTTTGTGATCTAAAAATGAATACACTTTAACCTTGAATTTATATATAAAGAGAAAGGGGGATATATGTGTCAGCTTGCCTCTGCATGATCCAGAAAGTCCCATTCCGGTCTCTCTCTCCAAACCCCACCTGCTTAGAGTCTCCAAACAAAGGAAAGGCATCTACTGAAGCTTCCTCCCCTGAAGTTGCCAGTCACTCAAGTCCCCACCTAAATCGGTCAACTTTTTACCATACTTGGGTCACAAACACAGTTTGTGGTGGACCATCATCACCCCTCGCCTGCAACCTATGTAATCTCCCTGCTTTAGTTTGGGCTTGTGAGTTCTCCAGCCTTGATCTCTGGGACTGGAAAACCCACCCAGGGGGTTGCTTTGCTCAAATAAACCTGTTGCTATACTTTTTCAGTTTGGCTTGATCTGGTTTACTGTGTCAGCAGAGAAACCTATTATTGGGGGACAGAAAACCTAT
The DNA here is from genome assembly GCF_003668045.3 of Cricetulus griseus. NCBI lineage: Eukaryota > Metazoa > Chordata > Mammalia > Rodentia > Cricetidae > Cricetulus > Cricetulus griseus. The sequence goes on along the minus strand of NC_048597.1, from coordinate 171,539,327 downwards.
TAATAGGTATATTTATCCAAACATATTAAGGTAGTTTAGTTTCAAATTTTTAAAAAAATAATTGAAATATAATATTTTTTCTCTTGCAAAAAAAATTTTATCCTAGGAAAGATGCCTGCCAAAAAAGGAGCCTGCCAGAGTTAGGGTTGGGACAGGGTTTTGCTTTTATCTTTCCAAGAGAATAAAAGCATCCAACTGAGAAATCCAGAGACCACTGGACAAGTGAAACATCTAAAGAAAAAGGGTAGAAAGAGAAAATGTCCCAAGAAAAAGAGCAAATTGGCCAACTGATATCACCCACCTGCTGTAGACTAGCCTGAAATCCAAGCTTGGAGCCCCAGACTAGCACGAGCACCTATGCCAACATCTTGCTCCAGCACTGCCGCTTCCCACTAGACAACCACCTGGTGTTCTGCCCAAACAGTGGACAGCTTTGGTTTGATTGTTGTGTTCTACCTAGCCAGGATTGCCACCAAACTGATAAATACCAGCCAAAGATCGGCTTTGGGCTACAAACTGCTTAGGACATTGAAATTGCTGAGTTCATATGAGACTGACACTATTTTACAAATACTTCATGTTAAGACTGCCAAATACAACCAAGCTGGACATTGTGGTAAGCTTGGCAAAAAATACCTTCATCACTGTAAAAGTTTTACTGTGTTAGAGTTAAAAACATTTCCTTTTTATTTAGACAAAAAGGAAGAAATGTTGCAGGATATTTGATCACACTGTGAACCCCGAGATTTTGTTATTTACTGGAAAGCCTGTTTCTAGTTGTGGTGTGGCTCAGTCCTAGCACACACCTTTAATCAAAGAGCTTTCTGTTTGAATATTGTAAACAGGATGAAATCAAAGCAACTATAAGTGAAGAGGCAGAGCAAGTAACCAGTTGACAGGAAAAAACCATGAAGAGTAAGAGGGAGTCGGGAGGATGGATAGAGAGACACACAGGAAGTAGAAGGAAGGGTCATTCAATTTGAGGAGTTTTGTTTGAGATGGCATAGGAGAAAGCTGTCTTTCTGGGACATCAGTGGTGGAGGGTACTTTCTCTGCCTCTCTGAGCTAGCAGGTTTTCACCCCAGCCTCTGACTTCTGAATGTTTTTTGGTAAAATCTAACAATTGAGATTTAGTTAAAAGCAACAAGCCTCACTGTTGAGGAATGATGGACAATGAGTGTAAACAGGGACTGATCAGAGCCTGTGAGTCTCCTACAGAATTGGGCGTCCCTCTGAGCACCTGAGAGAATATATGGCCAGTGTTAACATGACAGGCCAGGACTCTCAATTTTTTTATGTGAACTCTCCCAATTCTTAAATTTAGGCTTTATTATATTTTTTAAAAACTACAAAAGCCAAATTAAACCCATCCGTGGGCCAAAATCAGCATGTGGGCTGGAGTGTATGGTCCCTTACCTTAGTAATGACACAAGTACATAAAGTAGTTTCCATCCTCATGCCTAACTCTTCCCTTACTGTCTTTTTCCTTCTGTTTCCAGTCCTTTTCTCCAAGCCACTCCCACCCATCCTTTGTTTTTTTTACAGGTCCACATGGAAGGTAATGGTTGAGATGAGAGAGTGATCAAGCCTGAGGCGGTGTGCCCACAACCCCTATCCATGCCCCAGGGCCATAAGATGAGTGGTTTGGGTACTCAGATTGCTTTCTTGTGCACACCCTGTGCTTACCAGACAAACCGTCTCATTTGTCTCCACAGCCTTGCGAAGTCGCTCTGGCCGCTCCATCATCAATGGGAACTGGGCAATTGATCGACCAGGGAAGTATGAGGGTGGAGGGACAATGTTCACCTACAAACGACCAAATGAGATCTCCAGCACTGCTGGAGAGTCATTTCTGGCTGAAGGTCCCACCAATGAGATTCTGGATGTCTATGTGAGTTTGGGTGTTTGGGAGGGGGGTGCCTTCTGGATTTGGGATCCTATAGCTTCCAAGAAACACATTCTGAACAAATAAACAACATATCTTTGCCCAGGCTCGATAAAATCATTTGAGTGAAGCTTGTCTGGGGACCCCCATTCAATGCTTGGTGTTGGTCTTTGACATTTACCCCTGAATGTACAAGATTCACAGAAACCATAAAGTCTACCAGGTGCTTCATTACCCTTGGAGTTTATGGACCCAGTAAAACCAATTTTACTTGTTGAACCAAATCAGAGGCAAACAAATGCCCTGTTTCATGAGCCTGGAGCTCCTCCAGGCTCTTTCCTCTCAGTGCTAATTTGGCATGTTTTCTTTTATGGTAGAAGAAAGAAAATGCCAAATGCAAACCAACCCACTCCAGGCCCAACCTTCTCAACTCCATCAGGGCAAATGGAGAAGGAACACTCCAGGTGACCCCAGCTGAAATGATGAAGATTTAGCTGCACTACAAGTGCCCTGCTTCCCACAGACGGGGCTGTGATCACTTTACTTGAAGCCAGAATATTAATATTAAATTGGCCAAGAGTCGTTTCTAATGGTCTTTAACAAAAACTACCAGAGGAGCCTGGAGAGCTCAGTCTGTCTATAAAATGCCTGTCTTGCAAGCATGAGAAACTGAGTTCCAGCCTCAACACCCATGTAAAAGATGGGTGTGGTGGCACATGCCTGTAATCCCAGAAGAGTGGAGGCAGCCAGCCTAGCCTAACAAGGAGCCCCAGGTCCCAGTCAGAGACCCTGCCTCAAATAGCATGGGGGTCTACTCCTGAGTCATGACAACCAAGGTTGACCTATGAACTCCACATGCACACATACACATGTGCACACACACATGAAGCCACTAGAATCCAGTCTTCCGAAAAGATGAGGAACTAAAGGGTGACAAGAAACGAAAGCTTAAATAAATACACAGATGCCTACTGTTCCCAGAGCCATGCTGGTCTCCAATATCTGCTGTGTCCGGTTTTGGAAATAGCATTCATTGTGATTGCTTTCTCCAACTCTACGGTTCTGGTCTGTTCCTCTTGAAGGATAGTAGGCTAAAAGTAACAACAGATGCCTTGTTTTAGTTAACTTGAGTTTTTTTTGTGACTTATCCACTTGGTTGTTTGGCTCTGGGTAAGTTTGAATGGTATCAGAGGCGAAGGCTCCACAGTGAAAGCCTCCTGTGGGTGGTCTAGGAAAGGTGGCCAACAATAATCCCATAAACAGCATAAGGCCTTCAGTGGCCGAATCCAATGTATTTCCTCACACAGAAGAGGCATGGGAAACAGCAGACCATGTACAAAGGGAATTGAGAGGGGTGGGGCAGACAGAAAGAACCTACAGTCGCATGGCTGTGTCCCTCGGGGGTCCAGCGCTCAGTGCCATGTTTCTACAATGCCAGTGAGTTAGTCTTGGCTTGTGACATGAGGAGCCAAGTGCCTCCCACATCTGCCTGCCTCTGGGTGAGTGATGGGGAGCCCCGTTTCACGAGTAGGAAGAAAAGGTAAGAGGTGGTGGAATGAACAGGAAAAAAATATACAGTCAGGCCCCAGTGCAGACGAGACTCAGGGGTACTTGCAGGGATCTAGAGACTAGCTCTGGGTTGCACAAATGGTCAGCAAGAGCCACTTTACAGAGCAAAAATATTGGCAAGACAGTGTCCCCTTGCTTGCCTCCCAATTATATTGTAGGTTTTAGTGCTGTTGCTCCAATCTGCCCATCGCCTTACCATAACATCTGTAGACACAGGAAGGGCTGGTAGGCAGGGATTAGTTCTGTTGGCCTTGCTCGATTATCTTGTGCCTTTGTTCCAGACCTCTGCAGCCCACACAGCTTCCTGCTGGCCATCCTTACTTTTATTTTTTTATTGTTTGTTTTTGTCATTGTTTCCTCAAAGAATATGACCCAGGCATGCATATATATATATATATGGTTTTTTATTTTGTTGTTTTGTTTGTTTGTTTTTTTGTTTGGGGTTTTGTTGTTGTTTGTTTGGTCTGGGTTTTGGTTTTCCACTCTATTTCATTATAGTTCTGGGACTTTGTATGTGTGAAAGTGAGTGAGACTCAGGCGGCCAAAAGAAAGAGGACTGAGGACTCGGGCAGACCTTAGCCAGCCAACCTTACTGGCCTACAGAACATTAAAGGGCCCTTGATGGTCTTAGGCTAGTCCTGCCCAGGAGATCTGGTCCTTGTTTGCTTGACTCTGTGCCACCACTTAGTGCTCAGATTCCTCTGCAGTGTGAAGAGCTTGGGACATTCAGAGGCCACAGATCCAAGCCCTAGCTGAGAATGGCTGCCAGCCACAGGTTCTCCTACTGTAGACCCTGTCCAGTTTGGACCTCATAAAACCTTCACTTTTATCTCGATAAAATCTTGGCCATTCACTATTTTTCTTCTGATTCATGAACACATGAAGTCTTGAATTCTTCAAAAGCAGCCCACAAGAAACCACTGGAAGTAACTTCATTCAACATGCCACAGGGTTATTACTGTCACTAGATGACAACTTGTATGTTTAACTAGAGTACCACTCACGTTATTGAGAGCCAAGCCATTAGGAAATCGGGGTGTGTGGGGGTTGTGGTGACTTTGACTTTGTGTCCTCAGATGATACACCAGCAGCCCAATCCAGGCGTCCACTACGAGTATGTGATCATGGGGAACAATGCCATCAGCCCACAGGTGCCACCCCACAGGAGACCAGGTAAAGGCCCTTGTTTTTCAACAAGTATTCTGAGTCACTTCTCGTCATCTCGTCTCTCCCTCTCTCCCTCTCCCTCTCCTTCTCCTTTCCCCTCCCCATCTCCCTCTCTCTCATTGTGTCCTGAACAATGCAGAGAAACCCTGTGGATACGAATTTCAGTTAGTGGAGTTGGTATCAGAACATGCTTTGCCATGTGAGTCTCCCTGATTGGCTTAGGATCAAGTGAACGAAATATCCTAAGTTGGACACCCTGATCCCACATCTGAGATGATTACGTTGGCTTCCTATTGCTGCCGTAGCAAATGACCTTCCAACCAGTATCTTAGAATAAGATGCAGATAATTGTCTTACAGTTTGAAGGTCAGAGATCTGAAAAGGTTTCCATGAGGTCAAGACCAAGGTGCCCCAGTCAGAATCCATTTCTCTCCTGTTTTAGCTTCTAGAAACCCCAAGGCCTCTGACCCCTTCCTCCACCTCCAAAGCCAACACAGTACACACCTCAAGACTCACTCCCATCTGGCTTCATCTGCTATACCATCTCCTCTCATTCTCAGGCACCATTTCTTTCCTTTATAAGGACCCCTGGGGATAGCTCAGGCCTTGGTACTTCATGCCTCCTGCCCTCCTAAAACAGATTTAAAAAGTAGCATCGGGGCTGTATACTCAGCAAGGGAAGGACCAGAGTTCAGATCTCAGAACCAACTTAACTGCCAGGTGGGTGTGGCAGCTCCCCTGCAGTCCCAGCACTCAGAAGGCAGGCTGGTTAGCTAGATTGGCTGCAAGTGTGAACTCTGGGTTCAATTGAGAGACCATGCCTTGAATACGGTAGAGAACAATCAAGGAAGACTCTTGATTTTCACCTCAGGCCTCTGGGTGCACATGCACCCTAACACCTGTGCATTCACATACATGTAAACACATGTACACATCTGTACACATGCAAACATAAAGAGAAAAAAGTAATAATAACAAATTAAAACAACAACAATAATAAAAGCATGAGCCTTCAACTCCCTTTTCCTCCCAGGGGGACTCTCTCTTACCAGTGCAATGAATTCTGCCCTGCCCCTTTCTACTCAAATACAGTCTGTCTGCAGATAATTTGTCTACATACCGAATATCATTGTCTTTAATTAGTCAACTCAAATCCAACCTGAACATTACCCTTTTCTGAAGTCAGAAGAAAATTCCCTCTCAGTCACTCCAGAAGCTATACACGTATGACAGGTGCCCATGTACACACATCCATGCAGCAAGTAATAAGGAAAGGCCTTGGGATCTAGGGTGGGCTAAAGCACTACCTGGACCTGACACCCACCCACTACCACCCCACCCACCCTGTCGCTCTGTTCTGACTCCACTGAGGTGCTCATAGGAGGAGCCTCATGGAATCGTCCAGCTTGTGCTATGGGCAAAGAATACAGAGTGGGACTGAGAGCCAACCCTCAATGTCACCCCAGATGTGGTCTGCTTCAAGGACGTTGTGTGGTTCATGTCAGGGTCCTTGGTGCTCAGGAAATGCAAGGCCTCAGGCCCTGCCCAAGCTTTCAGACACCTCTGTCTGAAGAGGCCTTCTCCATGGTTCCCTCCCACTGCCTTACCCCACTGATGCTTCCGGGAACTCGGCTCCATCCTTCCTGAGAACCTAGGTTTGAACTATGCCAAGGGAGAGTGGTCCTCCTCAAACTAAACAGCTTTCATTTTATCTGTTGAAATGAAAATAAGCAAGAAAATCTAAGAGCATAGCTACTCCTGTAGACTTGAAGAGGAAGGGAAACAAAGATATGCCATGTCTCAAAACTGACCTGCCACATCTACACGTGTGTGTGTGTGTGTGTGTGTGTGTGTGTGTGTGTGTGTGTGTGTGTGTGTGTACAAACCCCAAGTCTATGCATTTTTGTCCACCAAGCAACACATCAGTCATACTGCTGTGTTAGAACATATATATGCTGCATTTTTTTTTATTCCATTTCATGGTTGTGCTATAGTGTCATTTAATTTTTACTGTCAGTACACATTGAAGTCTGTTGTCTTGCTATTTCATAGAATATTTTAGTGACCATATTTCTTTTTTTAATTTTTTTTAATGATTTAGTTTTATTTTACATACATTGGTGTTTTGCCTGCCTCTGTGTCTATGTGAGGGTATCAGAATCTCTGGAACTAGAGCTACAGACAGTTGTGAGCTGCCATGTGAGTGCTGGGAATTGAACCCCGGTCCTCTGGAAGAGCAGCCAGTGCTCTTAACAGCTGAGCCGTCTCTCCAGCCCCTAGTAACCGTATTTCTATGCACAACCTTAAGTAAAAGAATAAGAATGTGTGTACAGCAACTATTCTAGCAACTACGTAAGTAGGTCAAAGAGTGTGTGCATTTAAAGTTTGGGGCATGAATGCCAAACTACTCTCCAAAAGCTGGCATCTATTTGAAAGCTCATTGGTAGTGGGAAAGGAGGATTTTACCTTCCAGCAGAGGATTTAGGGATTCTAATCCTTAGTGTGAGGTTAAAAAAAAAGTTGGAGGGCTCCTAGTCTTGTTTTCATAGATGAGAGTTTGATTATGAGTGAAGTTGAGAGGTTTTTGACTGTTTGTGGAGGAGGGACTGTCTTCCTATGGCCTTTGACATTTTCTTATTGATTTGTTTTACACATTTTTATATGTATGAGTGTTTTGTTGTGTGCCACAAGTGCCTGGTGCCCCAGGAGGCCCTGAGAGGGTGTCCTTGGAACTGGAGTTATATACAGTTGGGAGCCACCATGAGGGTGCTGGGAATTAAACCTGGGTCATCTACAAGAGCAGTAAGTGTTTTTAACCACTGAGCCATCTCTCCTTCTTACTAATTTTTTTTTGCCCCACTGATTTTTAATGTTTTAAATATGAGAAAAATACTACTGTCATTTTAAATGAACTTGTGTTGCATTTATCCAGTGGCAAAGCCGTCTCCTTTTTCATCTCAGTGTCCAAAGGAATCTCACTTCTGTTTTTGTGCTGCCTCTCCTAGGAGAGTCTTTCAATGGGCAGTTGGAAACAGAAGATAGAAGCTTGGAGGGCAGAGAAGAGAGGGAGAAGAACCAGGAGAAGGAAGACTCACCTGGCCAGGCCCCTGAGGTGTTGACACCAGAATCCACACACGCACAGACCTTCCCCGTCAGGCACCCCGATAGATTCCCTTCCCACCGACCAGACAACTTGGTGCCACCAGCACCACAGCCCCCTAGGCGAAGCCGGGACCACAACTGGAAGCAGCTGGGGACAACAGAATGCTCCACCACCTGTGGAAAAGGTAAGCCTGTGTGGAAAGCCAAGCAAGGAAGAAAACGGAAGGCTCAGCCGATGAGGCACCCCTCACCACATAAATCACCTGCAAGATGGCTTGCTCATATGCATATTATGTTAGAGGTTCCCAAGATAACATACAGGCTTATCCAGCAGTGGGACTTAAAGATTCAGAAAATCCATGCTCACACCTCTGTTTATCACAGTGAAAGAACACATTCTAGTGAGCGAGTGGGTACATGGACCAACTCCAGGAGAAATCAACTCCCAGGTAGCCCCTTCCAGCAGACACCCACCCCCAGAATCCTCCAGCAATAATATGTGACGGTTTCATGTTGAATACTGCTCACCCAGAGATGCTCACCCAACCTTTGGTGCACAAGTGTTTCCATAAGCATTCCATAGGCCTCACTCTACACCCCAGAGGTCATGCTGACATGGCAAACCAGGGCATCAAGCACACAGAAACAGACATTCATTGTCATACCGAGGCCTTCACGGCTCAAGATCACAAGCATAGAAAACACTCAGGCAATGAAGGAACCACCCCCAGCTCCCCCCAGCTCCCTCCACTCCCCACCCTACCCCCACCCCTGCACAGTGGGATCTTCCTCCTGGACCCCAGATTAGGCACAGACCACAGCCAAACACCTGTTTTCACAGAGATCCTTTATTAAACTGGGAAGAAAAGTTGAAGTGGCTGCTATCTGACTCGGTCAGAAAAACAGCAGCACATGACCCTGCAGGTATAATTTTTAAGAAGAAAAAAGGAGAGGTCTGTGTTAGAATGGGCTAGAATGCAGTGGTATATTTTGATTGGGCATGTTAATTAGGTGAGCCAAAGGGGGCTTTTGATTGCTGGACTTTAATACTTTTGTAGCTGGACCTTGGTGGTCAGACTCAGGAGGAAGTGGCTAAATGGGGGCTGGCTTTAGGAATGTAATCTGTTGGGAGAAGGGCTAGTGTCCCTTCAGGCAGAGTGAAACCATGCCCCAAGGCTGTATCCTAAGGCTGTCAACAAAGACAGGCAGTTAAAAAACCAACCCACACAGCATTTGAGCAACATGGGCCTGCTGAACCGAGCTCTCCTTGAGAACCATGAGAACGTACCCACATGCTTCAGAGCCAACAGTTGATGATTCAAGTTTAGAGATGGCTGGTGTGAGTGCCATCCTCAAATCTAAAGATTTCAGGGGTAAAACAACACATTTGGGGGGCAGGGGGGATTTGGGTTTCGCTCATCAGTTTTCATCTTCATCTACTCCTTTCCTAGTCTCCCAGTCAGCTAGGACCACCAGACAAAACTCCCTAGCCTAACAAAGTCATATCTATTAACTGTTGCAAGAAAGGAGCCCAAATGCCGGAGGAAGCTTGTAGCCTCTCTCCAAGCAAAAGGAAGATAGGAAGATAGGACTGAGGGAAAAGGCAGAGTTTCAGTGACATTTTTAAAAATGGTGTTTTGAATGGCTCAGAGAAAACCATGGCTGAAATTTTATATGCAGGGTGACATGTGTGAAGGGGTCCACATCAGGTCTAGACTGTAACACAGACCCAGGGTCCTTCCCTCAGCTGCTCCACAGTCAGGATCCATGGGGAAGGTGGGCTCTGGAAATCCTTGTGTGGCTGTCAGGCTCCTAGGACTGGAAATTGACTCTGACTCTTTTGAGGTGACTTGAGATCCTCCTTGCAAGGAAACCCAATGTACTGCATAGTTATAGTCTTCTCCCTATATAGGATGAGGGCTTCTTATGCTATTGTTACCCTGAAACAGTTGTTCTCTGAAGGGACCTTACTATGGAAACAAAGGCTTTGTGTCCTGTACTCACCACCACCATCCCTGCAGAGTTTTTAAAACTTAGAAGACCATGTGATTTACCCTAGACATTGACTTGGTGATTAGGTTTTTTTTTGTTTTGTTTTCTCTACAAGAAACTTGAGTCTGGGCTGGGAAGATGGTTGTGTGTGTAAGAGCACTTGCTATGCAAGCCTGAAGACCTGAGTTTAAATCCCAAAAGCCAAGCAAAGTTAGATGTATAGCATGAGCATAATCAATCTCAGTACCCTCAGAGATATGGGAGGCGAAGACAGGAAAACTCCCAGAAGCTCCCAAAGTAGCTAGCCTGGCCTACACAGCAGAAACAACACAGGAAAACTGTATGAAACAAGGTAGAAAACAAGGGCCAATGCCCCCAGGTTATCCCCTGACATTCATACACACACACACACACACACACATATATATATATATATAGGTATGAACTTTGCAAGTTTAATAATTAGCACAAACAAAAACAAAAACCTCTGGCAACTGTGTCTGTCTTTTTTCATAAGAGCACTGGCCTAACGGTTTGGGGTCGAGAATTTAGGTCTTTGTTTCTTTGTGTGTGCACAGGGGCAAGGCAGGGACTGGAGTTCTTTATGTTCAAAGTCTTGATGATTCTACAATGATTCCACCTGGTAATTGGAGAATTAATTCATGAGCTCTTATTGTACCCATTTTCTTGTGCTCAGACTACATGAGCAGAGAATGTGGCCTGAAGATTGATTGAACTGGCTTCTGTTGTAGGTTTGTGAGGGGAAATGAGATGCCTGTAGACTGTGTCTTGACAGAGTCAGACAGCTAGAGATAATTCTGCCAAAAGGCCAAAATCATTTTAATAAGATTTTATTCAAGGCAGTATAGAGATAAGCAGAGCGTCCTAACATTGACAAAGAAACATGAGATGCAAGTTTTCCAACTCTTCTACCACTTATGAGTTGATGTGGTACCCAGATAGCTTGGATGAAAATTGTCACTGTATGATTTGCAATCCAGAATGACGTGTGTAGATTCTTTCCCACCCTGTCCAGGGACTACAGGATATTATTTGTGGGTGTGGTGTTGCAAGGGCAGAAGTATGTAACCCTGCCACTGTTCCCTGGATGGGTGCTACTTGCCTATCCAGGTAGTTATTCAGCAGGCCCCTGTCCATTCTGTACGAGACATGATGGAGAAACATTCTGTGGCCAGGGACTGTAAGTGGCCAAAGGTAGCTCTGAATATGACTCAAGACAAAAGCTGTAAACTTATTTAGAACAAAGAAAATTATTTTGAACTTAATTGTGAGGCTCTTGAGCAGGAACGTTGTAGATGACAGGGAGCAAAGGAGACGTTCACCAGCTCCTGCTGTTTGTCACATGGGAGAAAAAGAAGAGAAAGTACATCTCCATTTATGTTTGATTTTCAAGGCACCGCTTCAGAATATCTCTGGCTCCAGAGCCACAGGAGGGACACACCTGGAACTCTGTGCTCCCATAAGAGTGATGATGGCAGCAGACGTGCAGGGCATGAGCCGTGCAATGCAAATGCACAAAGCAAATGAGCTACACTCAGTCCTCAGCACACGTGTCAAGTGTGCGGGCACTGTGTACCCCTCTGCTACAAAATCCAAGTCCCTGCCCTTGAGAGATCACAATCTGTCCCTCACAAATCCCCTTCCATCCTCCCTGGTGAAGCTGACCACACCTGTGCTTCTTACCTCTACATCTACCATTTCAGCACCATCCTACCTCCCAAGATTTCATTCTCTTGGGAAGGTACCCCAAGAGTGGCCCTTCATCGCTGTGGCCATCAGCCATGATACCCAGACCTCTGCCTGTCTCCTGACTTGGCTCTGTTAGTGCTTGTATTTCCAAGTCTGGAGTTATTCAGTTATTTTCTTGCTGCTTCTTTTGTCTAATTCTCAAGTTAGTGTGTCTCACAGACCTCAACAACGCTGTTCCCCAAGCTCTGCTTCCCTTTCCAGTACACCATGCTTCTATTTTGATCAGTATGCCTGCATACAATCCAGGACAACCATCCTGCTACTAAAGCCCAGCCAGCACCCACCCCACCACCCTGCCCCTGCTTGTTAGCAGTCAAAGGAATCATTGCATCGCAGTCCTGAACAATAGGACTCCGGGTGACGTGCCAAATGACAATATCCCTTTCTGCAGATACTAAAGCTAATCCAAAGAAAGAAACCATTGCAAACACCAGGAGCAAGAGTTATAAAGCTGATATTTTCTCAGCATCAGAGAGACAAAGAGCCTCTGATTTCATTTATTTGGAACCATTCCATGAAGCTGGACCATGGACAATGGGCAATGCATGTAAAAACAGTCAAATGGGAGGGGAGGTAAGCAGTGGCCATCTGCCAGACAACCCCAAGCAAGACCCATCTTTCCAGGCACGGAGCATTCCTAGGGTATCCTGTATCATTTGGGCTAAAGGTATTAGGTTTCCCCTCTGTGAGTGCCAAGAAGTTGGGGTACCTTCCTCTTGCTTTTCAATCCACAGAGCTGTAAGTGGAAAAGTTATAGCCACATGGTCTGGAGGGAAAGGAACAGGCTAGCTAAAATCTTTACTTAATCCCCTAATAGCTGGGTCTCAAATGCTCAGGCTGTGGACTGAGTCTTATTCATCTTTGTGACTTAGCACAATGTGCTTAATGTGGGTTGAATTTAATTTAAAAATATCTCCTAGGGCTGGAGCGATGGCTTGGCAGTTAAGAACACTGACTGCTCTTCCTGAGGATCTAGGTTCAATTTCCAGCACCCACATGGTTGATGACAACTGTCTGTAACTCCAGTTCCCAGGGACCTGACACTGTCTTCTGGCCTCTGTGGCCACTGCACAAATGTGGTGCATAGACATACATGCAGCCAAAATACCCAAAATACCAAAATTTATACATAAGAATAAATCAATCTTAAAGATGTTTAATAAAATGTATCTTATAAAATGGATGTAGCCTGAAGGAAGATTAATACCAAAAAAGGTTTTGTTTGCTATTAATTTTATGGTCACAACTGCCTTTTATTCAGATGATACTTGGACTTAACTGGAACATTTTAAATAGTGATCTTGATATGGCTCTGTGTACATCTTTACTGCCACAGTAATTTCAACAGATGATTACCTCTGATTCTAAACTCTTTTACAAATTGCCATATTTCTTATACAAACTACCCTCTGGCTCAGGGTGTCACACAAGGCCAGCTTGGAGGAGCCCTGTGTCACACCCAAGACTAATGACATTGAGGCACTTACGTTAAAAGTGTATGGCTGGGCACTCGACCATCACTTACTCTCAGTCTCTGAACAGTCATGTATCCCCTGCTGTTTGTTACAAAGGGACATTTTTGACTAAGACAGAAAGTAGCATTTGCTTGAGGGTATAAGCATAAATGTCTAGAATGCAGCTTGGTGTTCTGTCACTTTAGAGGTGACACTGAGAACAGTAATAAGTTTCCCTAGAATCTAACGCCTCTTAGCCAGGGGTTTTTAACTGTACTTGTAGTACCAGGCATAGATTCACTATAGGGAGCAGATGATAACAGGGATGGATGAGAGGGGAAGTATTCAGAATGCACTATGTGTGTGTATAAAACTGTCAAAGAACAAACTTAATAAAAGGTTTCTTAAAGACATTTTAGAAGAAAAAAGTTATCCTTGTGGTACAATTAAAATTGTAGTGAGCTGCAGCTCTTGAAAAATATCTGACTAGTTAGAGGCACGGATAATTTTTTTAAATAAGAGTTGTATGTTAGCCTAGTTTGTAGGGCCAACAGTGACTCCCGCTCCATCACAGCACCAGTAATACTCAAGTTCTGCCAGCAGATGGCAGAAGAGAGAAAGACAAAATTGAATTGAGACCCAGAAATTACCCATCACTGGCTTTTTATAGAAGATAGTTTGTCCTTATTAAGGCAATGAAACTAGTCTGTGTATACAAAACAAAAACATAGTTACTAGTTTTCCAAAAAAAGTACTAAAAGCTTAGGCCTCTGTTAGGCACTGGGGTTATGGAGATGAACCAGGGCTTCGATGTCCTGAGAAACACACCCTCATGGGAAGCTGGCAGATGCTGAGAAGGCCAAGCCCCCTGGATCAGGAAAATGTTAGAGGATCGTGTGAAATGTGTTTCTGTAATTTTTGAATCCTCTCTGCTTCAACCTTTTTGTACACATATGCACCTGGCAAGCAGGCAAGTTCATTCCACATTAGTCCCGTGGATGGCCTCCTTCCCTGACACACATGCACAGTCACACCCAACAGTTCTCTGTTCACAGCTAGACCCTTCAGGGTGTTTGCTCCGTGACACCTCTGGAGAATCTTGGTAAAGATTCTGTTTGTGACGATTCTATGCTTGCTCCATTGACTAGTGAGCTCTTTTACTGCTTCTGTGTGTGTGTGTGTGTGTGTGTGTGTGTACATGCATGTATGTGCATGTGTGTCTACATATATGCATGTATTCATGGGTGAATGGGTGCACATAAGTGCATGTATGTGTGGGTATCAGAGGACAGCCTCAGCTGTCATCCTTCGAGAAGCTGTCATCCCCTTGTTTTTGAGAGAGAACCTCTTGTTGGGACCTAAGACTCACTAAAGGGGCTAAGTGTCTGTCCAGCCAGCTCCAGAAACCCACCTGTCCCCACCTCCCCTCCCCAACTCTGGGATTCTAAGCATGTACCTCTATTCCTGGCTTTTTGACAGGCACTAGGACTCTAACGTGGGTCCTTGTACAAGGGCTTAATTGACTGAGCCGTTTTCCCAAACACATCTCACATAATCTTGAACAACTATAAAAAATTGCTTTATCTTCCTTTTACAATAGATTGTAAGCTCACTGGGAACAAGAACTCTGTGTGTGTGTGTGTGTGTGTGTGTGTGTGTGTGTGTGTGTGTGTGTGTGTCCTTTGCACACCACATCCCAGCAGAGCCATGTGGGTACATCTATATCAACAAGATGAAGGGATAGGACTTGAACTCAATAGTCCTATACCCTCCCTTCACCAGCATCAAAATGCCTGTGCAACTTTACCTTGGCTCAGCATCCCAGAGTGGGGGCTGGCCTTCAGGCATCTTCCTTGTCGTTACAGGCTCTCAATACCCCATCTTCCGCTGTGTGAACAGAAACACACATGAGGAGGTTCCCGAGAGCTACTGTGACTCCAGCATGAAGCCGACCCCGGAGGAAGAACCCTGCAACCTCTTCCCCTGCCCAGCCTTGTAAGCGGCCTCTCTGGTTAAGTCACCTTTCCTCGGGTCCTTAGTAGCAGATACAGTTGAGTTTTTAAGCCAGTATTAATTTGGTGTATAAATACTGGCTGGAACTGTGTCCAGGATACAGACTGCTTATCGAGCCTGCTTGTGTTTCTGGAAGAACTGGGGAGTTGATGGTCTGTAGCAAGTCATCAAGCTCAGCCAGGGATCCTGTCCAGGAAAACAAGGGAGGTCATAGGAATGAGAAGCCAGTGAGGCAGCTTGTAGGTGAGCTGAGTATACAGATAGATGGTGCTGAGTCGGGTTGGAGGAGCCAGGAAGAGTGTCCGGGAGCAGTTGAGTGATAAATGAGACCGTCTCAGATAGATTGGGACAGGTCCCAAAAGGTCAAAGCTTGATCCTTTTTTTTTTTTTCTTTTTTTCTTTTTTTGTCTGAGACAGGATTTCTCTGTGACTTTGGAGGCTGTCCTGGAACTAGCTCTTGTAGATCAGGCTGGTCTCAAACTCACAGAGATCCACCTGCCTCTGCCTCCCGAGTGCTAGGATTAAAGGCATGTGCCACCAATGCCCAGCTAAAGCTTGATCCTCAAAGTAAAGGAAAATAATATTTGCTGAACACCTGACTGTGTCTCATTCAGTAATTGTCAAGATTAGGGCATGGAAATAGTGGGCAGCAGAGAATGCCTAGGTGACATCTGTACCTTCTCACTCTTTCTATAGCTGTGTACAGAACCTGGGCAATCTAGTCATGGTAAACAGCATAGCCTACAGGCTCCCTACAGTCAGGTGACCTTTAGGCACTGCCCTGGGGAGAGCGCCCCCAGTGATTTTGCTATGTATTCCTGTTAACCAGTCTTCTCCCCTCTTCCCTACCCCAATCCATTCCATGAACCAGCTGGGACATTGGGGAGTGGTCTGAGTGCAGCAAAACCTGTGGCCTGGGCATGCAGCACCGCCAGGTCCTGTGCCGCCAGGTATATGCCAACCGCAGTCTGACGGTGCAGCCCTACCGATGCCAGCACCTGGAGAAGCCTGAGACCACCAGCACCTGCCAGCTCAAGATCTGCAGCGAGTGGCAGATTCGGACCGACTGGACCTCGGTACAGGGCCTCCCCCCTCCGTCCCACACTCACCCCTACTCTGTCACCTCCCCCTGCTAGGACCTGTGATGGGTAGGGTGGGGAATATCTGCTGGGCAGCCTGATTGCAAACACATTTCATGCCAGCACCTCGGTAGAGTTCAGGCTAGTGTACACGGCCTATATCCAATCTCGTGGATGGGCCTGTCAGAGTCCTGTGCCTGCAGACTTCACCTGCCTTGTGTCTCCCATGTATTAAGAGAGGGTTGGTAAATGCTAGGAGAGCCAGCACCTTCTAGTGTTTTGCATCCATCCTGGATATGGAAAGGCAGGGGGCCCTGAGCAGGCCAGTAAACAAGATGCCACCCAAAAAGGTTCTTCGAGGAACAGGCCATGGAGTTTTCCCTTGATCATTTCATCCCTGAGGAATTGCAGGCATTGCAGGGGACCCAACAACGGCATCCTTCTCACATCATCTGTTGAGGGTCAGGTGACAAAGAAAGAGGACATGGCACCAACGCCCCGCTGTGTTTCAGTGCTCAGTGCCCTGTGGCGTGGGGCAGCGGACCCGAGACGTGAAGTGTGTGAGCAACATCGGGGATATAGTGGATGACCAGGAATGCAACATGAAGCTCCGGCCAAATGACATTGAGAACTGTGACATGGGACCCTGTGCGAAGAGCTGGTTCCTGACAGAATGGAGTGAAAGGGTGAGTGTGCCACTGACACAGATCGGCTGTATCACAGGCTCTCCCAGAGCCACTGGTAGCTAAGAATCCCAAAGTTGATTCCTTCCCAGTTGACAATGTCTAATTTGTCCTTGTAAGATTCCATTGGCAAGGGGAGGCCCCTGCACTCCTGGGAGCCTCCGGAGGTGGACTGATGTTTTGCCCTGGTGTGTGTGGGGGACTTCGAGAGCCCATCCCACTTGAAGGGATTCGCTCTGTCTCTGAACACATGGGGAGGACCTAGGCCCAGCACAGGAAGATTTGGTGGACTTGGTGGAACCCCGGTTGGGGGCCCTACCCTGCCTGGGGAGTGGCGGGTGGATGGGGTGGGGGGTAGGTTGGAGGTGGGGGAGAAGGAATGGGGGTGAGGGGAGGGAGAGGGAGAATTACATGTGAAACAAGCCTGTTCCCTAACTTGAATTAATAATAATAATAATAATAATAATAATAATAATAATAAAAAGAGAAAAAAAGAGATTCCATTGGCAAACCAAAGTTGTTAGTTTGTTGTTTGTTTTGTTTTTGGTGTTTTGATACAGTGTCTCTCTATGTAGCCTAGGCTGGCTTAGATAAACCAGGCTTGTCTCAAATTCACAGAGATTGCCCTTCTCAACTTCCCAAGTGTTCAGATTAAAGATATGTGCCACCATACCCAGCTAGCAAACACAAGTAACTACTGAGCCATCTCTCCAGCACCCTTGAGTTACTAAAACTATAGAAGGCAAAAGTAATAGATAAGATTTCCTGTCTTGGAAGTATGTCATGTGTGAGAGAGGTTATAAGCTACTTATAGAGGAAAGAGTTAGAGGGACAGTTAAGTCCTTGGCATTATTTGGAAGTATCCCTCAGTACCTGCAGGAGCCCCACTAATATGCCCTCCTTCTGTCTAACAGTGCTCGGCTGAGTGTGGGGCTGGAGTGAGGACTCGTTCCGTAGTGTGTATGACCAACCATGTCAGCAGCCTGCCTCTGGAAGGCTGCGGGAACAACAGGCCAGCAGAGACTACACCATGTGACAATGGGCCCTGCACAGGCAAGGTGGAATGGTTTGCTGGCAGCTGGAGTCAGGTGAGTGGCCAGAGCTGGATCCATCTGTCTGTCCCTGGTAAGAGACAACATAGCAGAGGGGTTAGAAACCAGTTTTGAACTTGGCCCTGCTACTCACTGCCTGTTGTGACCTGGGAGAGCTGCAGGGTTCTTCTTGGTGCCTCCTTCAGCCATCAGGTACACCTACTGTGTGCTCACTGAAGCACTGGAGCTACATATGTGAACAAAACAAGTATCTCTGCCTCAGGGAATGAACATGAGTAGTCAAGGACCAGACATACAGTAAATATGGCAGGTGGCTGCTACTGCCATATCAACACCATATCGCTATCATAACTTACGCTGGTTTTGTCAGTACTTGACAATGTCAGAAGCTACCATTTAAAACTCTGGAGACGGGGCCCGAGAGGTAACTCAATGGGAAAGTTGCACAAGCATGAGGACCTGAGTTTAGACTCCCCAGAACCCATGTAAAAGCTGGACACGGTAGCACACATTTATAACCCCAGCACTTCTCTGTTGAGACAGGAACTGGAGAGCAACGAATCCCTGGAGGCTTGCAGGCCAGCTAGCCTGACAGAGTGAACAGCAAGAAATGCTGCCTCAAAATAGAATGTGAGGGCCAACATGCAAGCTTGTGTGACCTCTACACATGCACCATGGTACATGTTTGCCTGCACACATATACACACATCATACACACAGATTTTTTTCAAGCTGGAAGCATACATGATAAAAAGCAAATAGCAAAGAAGCTATAGTAACTTACAAATTGATGAGCTAATTTTTCCTCCATGTTCCAACACTGAACATGAACCCCTGAGGAATACAGAGAGCCATCCCACTGACTGCCCCATCACAGCACATACCCCACACACACACACACATCTCCCTGGATGTGAGTTCTTGGCCCACTTAGCATCTGGCTTCCAGGGCTGGCTGATTCTCCGGGCCGTTTTGTCTGAAGGTCATGATTTACACATTATTCAGACTCTAGATCCATAGAGAATTTTTTAAGTAGCTTTAAAAACAGACCTTGATCAAATTGGCTGGCTTCGCCCTGTAACTGATACAGGCCCTTTGGAAAACAAGTTGACAGCAAAGGGCAGGAGGCAGAAAAATGCCCATTTGTCTTTATTTCTAAGTCCAGATCAAAACTGAGCAGCAGGTCCAGCACTGCCCTCTGGGGAGACCTGCAGTAGCAGAGTGGAAAAGACAGTGGGTGCTCCAGAGAGCACCATGAGTGGTGTGGCTACTGTCATTCCTACAGACACCACCACCACTGCCTCCAGGCCACTGTCACCCACAGGCAAAAAAGGATCCATTCTTGGGGTGTCACTCCATGTCCTTGAGACCCCACTGAGCCCCAGCCTCTCTTCTCTGACTCTCGGTGCTGATGAAGTCCCACAGACAGGGCTGCAGTACAGGTCAGGTATCAGTAGCACCAACACATTGTCCGGGCCCTCACACAGACCAATGTCAATGTCTCCTCTTCCATCTTATTTTTTTTTTGACAAATTCTCTCTCTAATCCTAGAGCTCACTAGTTAGCTAGCCTGGCTGACCAGCAAGCCTCCAGGATCCTCCTTGTCTCTGCCACCCAGCACTAAAAGCCACAGCCGGCCTTTCACATGAACGCTGGGGATCTGAACTCATGTCTTCTCACTTGTGCAGGAAATATTTTTCCCACTGGGCCATCTCTCCAACCCCTATTCCTCATCAACAATGGACTTTACCAGTGTCTTTGCCAACTTCTATTCTTGTATATTCTGTCTTGCTCTTTTTCATCTGCCTCAGTAGAAGAATTGAGGATGTCCCTCCAGAAACGTAGTTTTCTTCCCCCTTTGCATCACGTGACACCCATCTGTTTCTGCTTCTTCTCCAGTGTTCCGTGGAGTGTGGCAGTGGGACGCAGCAGAGGGAGGTGATCTGTGTTAGGAAGAATGCAGACACCTTTGAAGTGGTAGACCCTTATGAGTGTTCCTTCCTGGAGAGGCCCCCGAGCCAGCAGGCCTGCCACCTCAAGCCTTGTGGAGCTAAGTGGTTTAGCACAGAATGGAGCATGGTAAGTCACAGTTGTCCACAGATGACTCCAGGCAGGGTCCTGGACCAACCCAAGAAGAGACTCTAGATCCCCTGTTGTACCAGTCTACTTTAGGTAGTCACAGTGAGGGGACCCTGTTTGGTCGGGGAACCCTGAAGCTTTCGGATTTGGGTTTCTAAACAGCTGTGTTCATAATGCAATGACTCTTGAGCTTTAGGGTGTATCTGGGGGGTCTTGCTTGAAAAGATTAGTTCTGGGCCCCTCCTGGCTAAGAAATCTGTGAATTTAACAAGCAGGATACAGGTGTCCTTGGGCTGCAGTTTGACAAACAAAATTGGTGCAGAGAATGGTGGTTGAAGGGACTCAGAGATAATGCTTACAATGCTACCTTGTAAGCAGGCACAGCATCAGGCACCCGCAACCCAACACTGGGGAGGTGGAGACAGGAGGATCCCTGGGGCTCACTGACCAGCCAGGCTATCTGAACACTGAGCTTAAGATTCAGTGGGAGATCCCGTCTTAGAAATGAAGTAGAAAGCTAGGCACAGTGGTGACACACACCTTTAATTCACTCGAGAGGCAGCGGCAGGCAATCTCTGTGAGTTCAAGGACAGCCTGATCTATATAGTGAGTTGAAGAAACATTGTTGTAATTTTTAAAAATTAAAAATAAATGAGCATAAAACAATGGAAGGGAGACCTGTGGGTTTAGATTAAGAATCATAAATATATCAACCAACTGTAAAGTGTAACTGAGACATGGATCCTAAGATTTTTATTATTATTATTTTTAAATTTTGCTTATTTTTTATCACATGTGTATGGGTGTTTTGCCTACATGTATACCACTGTGTACCACTTCCATGAAATACCCACAGAAGCCATCAGATCTCCGGGGACTGGAGTTACAGATGGTTGTGAGCTGCCACGTGGGTACTAGGAATTGAACCTGGGTTCTCTGGAAGAGCAGCCAGTGCTCTTAAACTCTGATCTATCTCTCCAGCACTCGGTTTTGTTTAGTTTAGTTTTAAAAAAAATAATGTTTTTAATTTATCAGTTGAAAACCTGTCCATCTCTACTTCCCTCCAACCTGACCCTAATTTTTAAAGAAAAGAAAAACTATTTTTAAAACAGATAAGATTCACCAAACTGAAAAAAAAATAGAAGCTGGGTAGTGGTGGTGCACACCTTTAACCCTAGCACTTGGGAGGCAGAGGCAGGGGGATATCTGTGAGTCTGGGGCTAGCCTGATCTACAGAGCAAGTTCCAGGACAGAATCCAAAGCTACAGAGAAACCCTGTCTTGAAAAACAAAAAACAAAAACAAAACAAAACAAAACAAGACTAAACCCACTAATATATAGATTTGGAAATAACAAAGTACAACAATGGTACATGTTTAAGGCTCCTTCCTTTCTGGAGCTATAAATTAAAATATTGTGGAAGTTGTGATGGGAGTCCAGAACTCCCTCAAAACACTACAAAGAGTGGGGTGGCAGGGGTATAGACAGGACAAGGTATCGAGCTGCTGAGTGCTGGAGTCGGTCAGCAAGGATGTGGGGATGCATTTTAGTGCTCAGTTTCCCTTTTAGAGATGCTTGCATTTCCCCCTGACCTTCCACTCTGGTGTGTGAATCTAACAAGCTGATGAGAAACCTGATGTTTTCCCTCTTTTTGCTACACAGTGCTCCAAGAGCTGTCAGGGAGGATTCCGGGTCAGGGAAGTGCGGTGTCTGTCTGATGACATGACCCCAGGTAGCCTCTGTGACCCCCAACTGAAACCAGAAGAGAGAGAATCTTGTAATCCTCAGGACTGTGTCCCTGAAGTTGGTAAGTTTGGGGTTCCCATCTGGGAGAAAAGAAAAGACTCTGTCAAGTTATCCAGGGTGAAAATGGCACAGCCAGTTCTCTCTGTGACCTTGTGCACAGCCATGGCAGTGGGCAGAGGGTGGGGGTGAGGGTCCTCAGGGTACTTTGGATATTATAATTGTATAGTTTAAGACTACAATCCGCCGGGCATTGGTGGTGCATACCTTTAGTCCCAGCACTTGGGAGGCAGAGTCAGGCGGATCTCTGTGAGTTCGAGACCAGCCTGGTCTACAGAGTGAGTTCCAGGACTGGCTCCAGAAAAACAAATAACAACAACAAAAAAAGACTACAACCCACTTGGATATCCTCTGAATTTCATAATGTGGGCTCCAGGTCTGGACATTGTTAGCAACCTTATCTTTGGCGGAGACATTTTGAAACATACCAAAGGTCATCAAAGTTTTGTTTATGTATTCTATTTTGTTACCCTTTTCTTCCCCTTTATTGGATTTTATATTGGAAGTGAAATATCCCCCCTGAAAACACAGCATAGCTAAGTCTAGAAGACCAAACCAGAGTGGTTTTTAAAGAAAAGTCACAGCTGAGGCTCAGTGTCAGAACGTTTGCCTGCCATGCACAAAGCCCTGGGTTTGATCCCAGCACCATAGAAACCAGGTGTGGTGTCGAGTGCCTATGATTCTAACCCTTCAGGGTAGAGGCAGGAGACTCAGAAGATCCAGGTCATCTACATATCAAGTTCAAGGCCAGCCGGGACACATACAGACCTATTTCAAAAACAAAACCCCTCACACATCTTATTAGTGAGAAATCTTTGACAAGCATGTACTGCCTGAGAGATGGGTCTACAGAATACACACACTAGCTATGGAAGTCACACCTTGCTTTGAAATCTACACAGTCAATTCCAAGGACATGGCAGTTTTCACCATTTTTAATTACCCATGCCTGTGTGCCTGAGACAACTTTCCTTTTTGTTGTTGTATTTTGTAAAAAGCAATGCAAGGAACAATTGACGATCGAAATTTAAATCACTTCTTTTGATTGTGTGGTATTGCCAAGGGAAATAAATAAACAGCTTGTGTGTATGACCCAACCATGAGAATTCTATCAATATTTATTCTGAAGCTTCCTGCTCGAAGCGTCCTTTCGACTGATCATAGCACATTTTCCTAAGATGTGCTTCAAGTGTCTTCTCATGGCATTTCTTCCTTACCCTCTACCTTCTTTTTCTTTTTTATGTATTTATTTTAAGATGGAGTCTTTCTGGCCTGTGCCTGGCTGAGTAGGCTAGGTTGGCCGTCCAGCAAACTTGAGAGATCCACCTGTCTCAATCTCCCAGCCCCAGGATTACAAGCATGCACTACATGCCCAGTTCTGTCATGTGAGTCCTAGAGATCAAACCCGGGTCCTCAGGCTTGCACAGTGACTGCTTTACCACCTGAGCCATCTTCCCAGCCCTCAAGTGATATTAATCAAAATCCATATGTAATTTTTTAATTGGGTGTGTCAAATATGAGTTGGATATAGCAAATTGGTTATGTTGAATAAGGTCAAAGAATAGCCAGGGCAATTTTGAGGGTGAATGGTGTTGGGGAATTTATCCTGCCACAAATAAAGGCGTGTCAGCACAGGGAGAGATGAACAAGTTAAAAGTATACAATAGAAAGTTCCCAAATGAACCAAAGATGGCTTGCTATGTGATGGGGTCAGCATATGAGTCTTGGGAAAAGATGAACCATTAAACAAATGGTAATGAAACAGTTCACATATTCTTATGTATACAGGAAAACAGTCAAATTAAATCCCTGCCTCTCAATACACACACACACACACACACACACACACACACACACACACACACACACACACACACACACACGCCACCATTACCACCACTATCACCAGTTCCCGGTGACTTAGGGAAATAAATATAATCAGAAAATTTAAACTTTAAGAAAAGACTTGGAGGAAAAACAAATTTCTCTTAGAGTAGGGAAGAGTTTCTTAAACAAAAAACCCCAGAGCACAAACCACAAGGGAAAATACTAGAATTCCAGTAACGTTAAAAAGTCAACTGCCTGCTTGTCACGTGACATCATAAAGGAAGTGCTAGGAAGAACTACGTGCCAGAGAAGATACTTGTAACACAGGAACCAGTAAAGCTTTGGACCCATTGCATAGAGAGAACTTCATGAGTCCACAGGACAAAGGCGAGCTGCCCTCGGCAAAGGGAGCCCTAACAGCAAACATGCCTATGGTGTGTTCCACCTCACGCAGGGATTATTTTGCATCCTCTAGACAGACAAAATACAACACAGAGTGGGGGACAGTTCTGCCAATCTGGGGGTGCACTGCAGCCAGCAGAGTGTTGGCCTAGCATGCAGTGTCCTGAGATAGATTTCCAGCACAGCATAAGCCAGCTATGGTGGCACACAGCTGGGAGATGAAGACAGGAGGATCAGGTCAACACCATCCTCCGGTGTGAGGCCCAGCTGAGGCTACATGAGACCCTGTCTTCTTCCCATCCCCCTGTCCAAAAAAAAAAAATGGAATTCTGCTGTTCTGCCAAGAGAAATACAAATAGTTTCACATAGTTTGGAAGGCAGCCATCATATCTAGTAATGCTGTATGTATCTCAAAACCCAGAAAGAAGACTTTTTTTAAAAATGCTTAAAAGATCATTATTTATAACTGAAAAAAATGGAAATGAATGTCTACCAATGGAAAATGGATAAGTTACATATTTACATGGATATCCTCCCCAATAATAAAAATGAATGCACAAACTCACTATCAAGCAAGTGGCCAGAACTAGGTATAATGTCTGTATTTTCTTAAGTTTAAATGCCACACAGTGGTTAAGGACACCATCACATACAGCTAAAGTATGAGGAAATAGTCACAGGCCGGGGAGATGGTTCAGTGGGAAAAGCACCTGCTGTGCAAGCATGGAGACCTGAATTTGGATCCTCAGCACCCACATGAACACTGGGTGCAGTGGCACATGCCTGTCACCCCAGCTCTGGGGACATGGAGACAGGAGGCTCGCCGGGGCTTGCTAACCAGCCCATCTATGATGTCCTGGCACAATGACCAGAAAACTAGGTGAAGGAGGAAGGACTGCTTCAGCCTCTCACATGCTGGGATTATAGGCATGCCATACCCTTGAATAGCCAAGGAGCTGCCTATCAGTGCTCATGGTGGCTGGGGGAGGAGTCACTTACTTAGGTGGCGTAGCCACTGTAAGTTGCCCGTGGTCTGTTAGATAACCACATACCCATGCCCATGCAAACAGCACCAGTTAAACTCATTTTAGCAAGACATAAAACTAGGCCAAGTCTAGGTACCCTCCATGATCATTTTCTCCATTCTCCTTACATCCTTATGGGAAGAAACCCTCAAATTTGACATTCATTATCCCTGTCCTATCCCTTCATCATGATGGCTACTTTATTGTTATTTGTTTGAGACAGCATCTCACTGTACTGCTCTGGCTGACCTTGGACTCCTGGTCCCCCTGCTTTAGCCTCTCACATGCTGGGATTACAGGCATGCCCACTCTCCTTGGATATTCTTGGACTTTTTTCTCTGAGTGTGTGTGTGTGTGTGAGAGAGAGAGAGAGAGAGAGAGAGAGAGAGAGAGAGAGAGAGAGAGAGCAACTTCCTCAATTGCTCTTCAAATTATTTTTTAAATGTCTTTTTTTCTTTATATACATATATACATATATGTATATGACAAGCTCATATATATATAGTTTTGGGGGTCATTTTCATCCTCTCATTACTTCCTCCCACCCCCTTCCCACTTCTACTGAGCCCTAACAAAGCCCCTCCCTGGACGTCCCTGACAGCCTACTCTGGTCTCTGCATGTGCTCACTCAGGCTCACACAGACACATAGATAGAAGCAGGGCCCAGATGAAGCGCTGTGTACCCCATCTTTTCTCTTCCCTCTGGTCCTGGCTGCCTCTTGGGCTCAGAAGTGTTCCCTGTTGTCTTCCACTGTAGATGAAAACTGCAAGGATAAGTACTACAACTGCAATGTGGTGGTCCAGGCGCGCCTCTGTGTCTACAACTACTACAAGACTGCCTGCTGTGCCTCTTGCACCCGCGTGGCCAACAAACACACAGGCTTCCTGGGGAGTCGATAACACTCCTGCTCTCCTGGGGATGCAAGCAGTGCATCTGGCTGGTTGCTGCCCTACCAGGGAGTATCCCCACTCTCACCTTCATAAAGCGTACCACATGGTACCCAGGATATTAGAAAACCATGGCTGGCCCTCTGAGCATCACTCTGTCCTGATGACTCCCTTCCTTGGGACCTGGCACCTGATAATGGTGCCTACTGAAAACCAGCAGTCACGTGCATGCAGCTCTCATCCCAACTTCAGGCTTGCTATTGTCCTAGTCAGCAGCTGGACCACTGACCAAGCACAGTATCCTTCCTGGTGCTACTGGCCTGTCCAGAACTCACACTCCTTTGGAAAGTCAAGAGAGAAGAGCACTCCATCCTACATCACAACAAGCCTTGCTGAGACCTGTACATCCCTGTTACCTCAGCCCAGCTGTGCCTGTCACCACCATTCTTAACGACAATAGACTGTTTGCTGCTTCAGGACAGAGGTATCTCGAAGTAGAGTGCTTTCTTGTTTACCAGGTACATACATTCTCAGACATTAGCTCACTGGAGGCCCCAGCATCCCAGGATATGAGGCAGGGGATGAGTAAGTGTTCCCACTTTACTAGCAAGGAAACTGAGGCTTAGCTCAGGTAACTGAGCTGCTGTTTTGTGGCAGGGCTGAGTGCCTACCTCAGGTGGCTGAGCATAACCTCACCTCACAGCACCTCCAGTGACCAGCCTGGGGTCTGTCCACAGCCTACAGTCTGAAGAATGAATGGGGCTTTCTATCTGACCAGGAGACCAAGTTGTATTCTATGAACAGAGCCCACTTTGAAGCCCTTCCTCTGTCCCCAAGTGCTGCCTCAACCAAGTGCTTAATTCTTTCAAGATGCCTGTGTCCCTGTTCCCGTTCCTTCAGTCACAGCTCCTGCAAATGGGACTCTGTGGTGTTTGCTAAGTTCCATCCTCAACAGAACCATCCTACAAGACAAGGAAGCCACAGGGAGAGCAAGAAGGTGGTCAGGGGTTCTCTGGGCTACTCTGCAGCTGGAACAAAGTCCTGAATCCCACAAGCTCTTGTTCCCCCCTCTCTCCTGGGCTCTTCATGGCATGCTACCTGCTGGAAAGCCAAGCCAGTAGTCCCAGCAAATCTCCGTGTCGCAATAGGAGTCTTATTTGGGCCCTGTTGGTTGATTAAAGGTTTCTCTCTGGTAGTCTCACATCCCTCCCCAACCTGCCCCTGTGACTCATGACCCTTCCTTTCACAAGACTTGACCACCAAGATCAGTTTCATTGATGCAAGTCTGACTCACCTCACCCAACTGTAATTCAGGAGGCCCCAGGCCAGAAGGGACTCAGTGCATATTGAAAGATGAACCAGCTCCAGGAGTGGGGGGGGGGGTACGACACGACAATTAAGAAGAATATTTTTTTTTCTTAAAAATTGTAAATGCATAGAAGTTCTCTTATTCTGGATCCTGGGCATGTTTCTCTTAAAGCAAGCACATACCCTTAGCACAGGGTCCCTCCATGAGCTCATTACCTGCATTACCTGCATCTGCTGGCGTGGCAGTCATTCACAGCCATGGGGATTGTGTCTGCTGTCCAGTCTGAGTACTCTGTGATGATCCACTGGCTTTGGCTTTCTGTGAGTATCTTCCAGCACCTATTTCTGCCTGGGAAGCCAGGTGCCACGGTTATCAGCATCTCTGACTCTCCTAATGTTCATGTGGCACATAGATCCACAGCCTGGCAGAGACCACGTTTGTCATGCTAAGCACAAAGAGAAGCCACTGCAGGAGCAGTTTCTGTCTGGTTTCCTCCCCTGCCTGCTTTCACTTGTCCCTGGTAACTTTTCCTTTATGCAGCCATTCTCTGATCTTGCTGGGCAAGCCAGTCATTTGAAGGATTCCTTGGTGTTTGTGTACATGTCAAAGAATAAGGCATACATGATCCATGGATTAAAATGAAGCCTGGAATTAGCTCCAGGGAAGGGAAATGTTCTACCAACTGAAGCCACCCATCAATGGGCTACACAGGGACTAAAGAATTTCTCTGTGGAGAGTGAGCATCCTGGTCCTTCCTACTCACAAATTCTCAGGGCTGGGCTGGGTTGATGATGGCTTTGTCTATCCTGTGTCTCAGATATCACCCCTTAGTTTTAGAAAGGACATGATCCTCCTGTAGAGTGGGAGCAGATCATAACAAAGGGGCCAGGCCCTGGTCTTCAAGCAAAAAAAACCAAAAAAACAAAAAAACCACCTCACCTGAGTTCAATGGATGTTTCCAGAAAAATGAGTTGTCCCCTTAAGAAGGTTATAGATTTCTAGAATGGGGTCAGTTAACCTCCTTGTCATAGGAGGCCAATCTTGCAAATGTCTTGGTTTCTTCTTCCATCCGTGCATGGCTTTCTCCCTACCACAGTATGGAAAATGGCCTTGGAGATCCCCAGTGACCACCAGAGAAGAGACGCCTGTCCCTGCAGATGGTCCTTTTATCTGCCATCTCCTTCTCAGGCCTCTTCACATTCCCTTCATTGGCTGTGATATGGAATTGAAATCTTTATTTCAATACAAATTTTCCTCGTGTGTGCCAGATGGCCACATCCCCAGCTCTGAATGAACAATTAGATAAATTAAAGCTACTGTGTAATCTTTCTCAACAAAAATCAACAAAGCTCCAAATTGAAAGTGTGTGCTGTTTTTCTTTTACTCCCTGGAAAAAGAACCTTCCTTGCAGCCCCCGTGGGGTCTATTTTGGTTTACCTCTCAGGACCTGCAGAAAAAAATGCTATCCGACCACTAGAGGGAGCAGTTCTTTTCATATAAACCATGCTCCCCCCAGAAAGAAACCAGGGGAACTTCACCCATCCATCTCGTTGCCTTGGAAGGGAACTCTCACAACCAGCCCAGCTGCTCCTTTGCTTTTCTTATCAGCCCAGGATTTCTGTGTTCTGTCTTCCCTCCTCGCTTTTAGTATGCATCTTCTATTTGCCCAGCACTCTCTTTAAAAACGCTTATACCCAACACCTTCTAGAGGGCTGGAAAATGGGAAACGCTGGCTTAATTTGTTGTGTGGTGTGGAGAACTCTAGACATTGCTAACATCTGTCTAAGACAGTCTCCTTGTTTTATTAATAGCTGTCTTAGAGTTGGCGTCCTGGTTTTCCTATACAAATATGAGGAACAAAATAAAAGGAGACTTCTGTCAGCCACACAGGTGGAGACCAGATTCTGATCCTTGCCAGATAAAACATTTAGATGTCTTAGAAGAAAAGTGGCCGATGTCCTCACCTTGGAGAGCCAACAGCTAGGGTAAGAAGAGCCTGGAAAGATTTATACATACATACATACATACATACATACATACATACATACATACATACAAATTAAAAGAAAACCCGGCTCTCAACAGTTCACTGGAAAATGGCTAAAGTCCTACCTGTGGATTAAAAGAATAACTGTATAGTTGAAAGTGATGGAAATGGAAGAATTTCAGCTAAGATCAAAGTGAGTCAACAAAATGGGGAGGAAGCATCAAACTATAAATGGCCCCTGGACCAGTGAGTTAGCTCAATAATCAGAGTGCTGAGGTGCTGAGCCCAAGACTCAAGACCCACATGCAAAAAGCTGGATGTGGTGCTACTCACTTGTAATCCCAGCATGGGATAGGCAGAGACAGTGCTCTCCTGGGGTTCACTAGATGACCAGCCCAATCTGCTTGGCAAGCTACAGGCCAGTGAGAGAGCCTATCTCAAAAAAACACATTATGGATAACACCTGAAGAACAACAGTCGATGTTGTCCTCTGACCTCCATGTGCAGACACATGTTTATATGTGTGTGAGCCATTCCACAAGCCACCAAGGCCACAGAAAAAACATGGGTGGGAATCAAGATATATGTGTCTGTAGGAAGACTACTGCTCACATATAACATTCAGGTAAGGTTTTCCTATCCTGACAAAGAGGACAGACTGTTAGAGACAGTTCAAGGGACATCTGATATGTCACATCTGCCAAAGAGACACCATGAGAACCCTGAGTGACACAGAACACACTTCTGCGAGCCAGAGTCTTCTATGGGTGCAGGGATACTGGAGACGGTAGCCCTCCTTAGAGATGGCAGCTGAGACAGGACAGGTGTGTCAGGATGTGGAAAGGGATCGGATATCTTTCTTGGCAACATGCTGTTCAAAGTCGTCTCCAAGTCCAGGATCTGGTGGCTCTCCAAGTGGCACAGCTCTGAGTGATACATCTGCTTAGACAGCAAGTGACTGCCCTTGTTCACCTCGTTCCTCCTTGTCACCTTTTAAAACCCATTCGTGCCCCTTCCTGTGAGCAGCGTGTGGCCTCACACGGCAGCCACTGGCAGCCTGGGCAGAGCCTGGCCTCCATATGTTTGCTTCACAAAGGAGCACACAGACATTCAGGCAGCTATCTTCCTGTCTAGGGTCATACACCCCCGTGGAGGCAGCCTTGACTAGCCTGGGCCACTCACCTCCAATCTCTTTTGTAAGAAAGCCTTGCCTTCCTGAGAGAGACCTTGCTGACAGAGTGTAACGCTCAACCCCAAACCATCCTTTATATCTCTGAATCCTCAGTCCATTGGGATGCCCACCGTGCTGTGGACAGTGGCCCCAAGAATGTGGAAAGTCCCCTTCTTCCCACCTCTTGAGATCCTGGCCTCAGTGAGAGAAAAATCCATTCCGTTACACCCACTAACTCCCCTCCTGCCCCCCAGCCTCCAACATCCACCCAACAGAAGGATATACTTTGCTATAACTTATTATTATGTTCGCTGTAAATACAAGATGTTTATAGGAAATGTGTATTCTGAACTGTGTCTGCAGAGTGGATCTCAACAGCAAAATCGTTCTGTTTATTTAGAATCCGTTCATTGTTAAAGGGACCTAATAGGTATTTATTTATATATGCCATCCACATCTTCATAAAACCATTTGATCATACTAATCCAGCTTCCTAGTACGTTGCTGCACCAGTGTCTTATTCTAAGTCATCCTTATAGTTGTTTAGTACAGTGATTGGCCAAACTTTAGGGGATTTAAGATCAAATGTAACTGACTCTACTTTTGACATATTCAGGGGTTTGCCCCCCCCCCAGTATTGTGCCTGACTAAGACTGCCACCTTTCTGTCTTAAATATTCTATTTCCTCATATAATCTGCCCTCTCCTCATACCCAAACGCTTGGAGACGGGTAGGTCGCTTGTGTCTCTCATTCTTTCTCAGTGTGGCCCACTGTTATCGTCACCAGGCTCGTGGCTCATGAGGTCAGAGCTGTAGATATCTTGGACTGAGGTGGCTGAGAGAGGCTTTGGGACACATGGCAGCATCTCAGCTCTGATGGTGACTCCAGGGTCCGTGTTGGGGACCGCTGGGGTCAGGGCCTCGAGGCTGGGGAGTGAGAAGCCCACTGAGGACAACACCAATCCATGTCTCCTTTACAGTGTTAAATTATTATGGAAGGAGGAGGCAAGCAGAAGGTGAATTATATGAGCAAATATGGGCTGTTTTCAGCACTATTTTGTGTACAACTAATTTATTTTTATTGTAAAAATACAATAAACTGGGTAAATAGTTAACATATTTGTGTTCTTGTCTGCCTTAGTCATTATTCTGTTGCTGCAAAGAGACACCATGACCCAGGCAACTCTTACAAAGGAAAACATTTACTTGGGGGCTTCATTATCGTTTCAGAGGCTTAGTCCATTATCATCATGGTAAAGGGAGGATAGTGACATGCAGGGTGCTAGAGCAGTAGCTAAAAGCTTTATATCATGATCTGCAAGAAGAGAGAGGGGGAGGAAGGAGGGAGGGAAAGAAAGAGAGACTGGGCCTGCCGAAGCCCACCCTCAGTGACACACTTCCTCCAACAAAGCCACACCTATTCCGACAAGGCCACACCTCCTAATCCTTCTCAAACAGTGTCAGTCCCTGGTGACTAAGCATCCAAATGTATGAGTCTATGGGGTCCATTCTTATTCAAACCACCCTACTGCTTTATTGACACCTGTGTGGAATAATCCCAGAGAGATGAGTACATTGCTGCTGACCTCAGATAAAGAACTCAGAAGCCAGAACAATCCCACTCAAATCTAATTTGGTAATCCAATGAGATTAATGTAGAGCATGGGCAACCTGTGAGCTGAAGCCATTTTCTTCAGCTACACCACTGAAGAAAATGGCTCTGATCACCAGCAATAGCTGTATATCCCTAGGAAAGGGGAACTCAGTAAGAACCTCCCCCTCCACGACAAATGCTAACGGGCACAATCTTGTGCAGATCTCTTATGGATAATCAACACTACTGAGCTCAAGAGGGCAAAATCTATATGCCTGAAGGACAGACATTCCATAAGGATGGCTATTCTAGTTCATTATGTTGCTGTAACAAATACTGTGGCCCATAGCAAGTTGGGGAGGGTACATGGCTTACACTTCCAGGTCACAGTCCATCATTGAGGAAAGTCAGGGCAGAAACTAAAGCAGAGGCCATGGAGCAATGCTGCTAGCTGGCTGGCACACTGTTTCTTGCTCAGCTGACTTTCTTATACAGCCTAGGACCATCTCCAGGGATGGGGCTGCCCACATTGAGCTGACCCTCCCACTTCAATCATCAGTCTAAAGACTCTCACTCACTTAGCCACAAATCAATCTGATATGAACAATCCTTAATTGAGACTCCCCCAGATGACTCTAGGCTGTGTCAAATTGGCAGCTGAAGCTAAAACAATGGTCTGTCTCTGTGACTTCCAGAACTCCTCCCAAAAGAAGAACTGAGCCCTGGCGGGGGTAGGTTGGTAGGTTAGGTACTTTTCTGTTGCTGTGATTAAACACTATGACCAAGGCTATATAAGAAAACTGATTTTGGCTTACTGTTCCAGAGGGCTGAGTCCATCATAGCAAGACAGCAAGCCGCAGGCATGGTGGCAAGAGTGGAAAGCTGAGGGACCATGGCTTTAGCTGCAAGCAGGAGGCAGAGAAAATGAATTGGAAATAGTGAGGGGCTTTAAATTCTCAAAGTCTGCCCCCAGTGACTTTAAAATCTCAAAGCCTGCCTCCAGTTACATACTTCCTCCAACAGGGCCACACCTTCTGAACAACACCAACAACTGGGAACAGTGTTTAAATGCCTGAGGCTATGAGGGCATTCTCATTGTAACTACCACAGTTGGCTTCTCAGACCTTTGCCTTAGATATCATTTGGGAGAAAGTCAATCTAAGAACACAATCCACAAGCCTCAAATAAAGGAGCCTCTGCCTCTGGTCTCTACTGGACACTGCCTTGGCAATGAGAATAGAGGTAATAGGTGGGACCACCTCCCAGGACTGCAGTTTTCTGCCTTTATGTAATCTCCCCAACATAGTTACACTACAGAAAAGGCTGGGAGTGGAACCCCAACTCCCCTTGAGTTGACTTCACCTTGGTCTCTATTTGACAAAAGCATCTTAATTCCTGATAAAGCAAATCACAGCTCCTATCACAGGCAATCATCCTAAAGCCATTAGGACGTGCACCCAGCTCTGTTCTGACTCCACACCATCTAGCATCTCATCAGCACCCCTTGGAAACAGTGTTTTGCCTACGTTGTTACCTCCCTTATATTCATCGTTTCCTCCTGGGAAACTTCCCTTTCACGTCATTCACTTTACAATCCACTTAACACAAAGTTTGTCATGACGACCATGTCAAGTACACAATTAAGTGGGACCACACTCCGGGTGTTGTACAACCACTATCCACAAACTTCAATCATTCTTCAATGTCCAAGTCAGGACTGTATACAGGGCAACATGAAGAACACTCTTTTTTTTTTCTGCAGATTTTTTAATTTGAATTAGAAACAAGATTATTTTGCATGACATCGTGGGCTATACATTTTCTCGAATCGAGATGGATGAGACCTCACAGGTGTCTTTCAGTTTGGCTCTGTTTATGTTTCTGGGGAATCTACACCTGCCAGGCAAGCTCTCTACATCGAGAGCCGAACTCCGGCCCTGCACCCTGGCCCTGCAGGTCTCCTTCCTGCCCAGGAAATGGGAAGCTGTTCTCCTAATGCATTCCCTGCCGTTATCAAGCTTCCCTTTAGCACTCAGAGGATTTGCCACTTTTTTTTTTTTTAATGTGGGCAATTAGTGATTCGAACTCTCGTCTTAAAACCACCTCCATTGTAAAACAGGTGAGTGTAGTACACGCCTTTAATCCCAGCACTTGGAGGCAGAGGCAGACTGATCTCTGTGAGTTTCAGGACAGGTAAGGCTGTCTCAAAAAACAACAACACAAAATCTCCATTGTGTCCCACAAATTTGGGTTTGTTGTGCTTTCATGGTCATTCAATTCTAAAGTTTTTAAAGTCTGATCACTTATTCTGACTGCACTGTAGGGAAAAAGGGGCGGCTAAAGAAACACACCCTGAGCTAAAGAAACACCCTTTGTCCCTGGAATCAGAGCCAGTGGAAGAAATACATCCTGGCCCTAAAATTAAAGCCAAAAAAAAAAAAAAAAAAAAAAAAAAAGACCAATGAAAGAAACACACTTTGGCCCTGAAATCAGAGCCAAATGTGACCCTAAACCTGTGCAGAAAACCAACCAATCCCTGAGCAGGAGCCATTCTAAGCTCAGGGATTGAAATCTAACCAATCCCCACCCTGGAAATCTCCCTAGAAACCTCCCCACCTCACCCCCCCCCCAGAAGCCCTATATAAACCCGGTGTTGCCGGGCAGGCAGACTTGGTCCCCTCTCACCTGAACTGTCACCAGAAGTCGTCCCATCAGCCTTCTCCATCCCTCCTGTGCTGTTCCAAGCTCCGTGTCCTTATCTTGTTGTTTCTACCCTTTTCCTAACAGAGAAAACTCCTCACCACTCTTGGTTGCTGACCTCTGTGTGCTGATAACCCCTCAAGAACAGTAAATTGTCCAGGTTTAATATAGTAGTTTCTGACTTTGAATTCAGTAACTGTCCTTCCTGCTCACTGCTCCCCAAACCTTAGTAAATGGTCCTTCAGTTAGTTAATCTGGAATGTAGAAAAACTGAGATCTAGGCAAAAATCTGCCTCCATTCATTGTGACGGATCATTCGGTTCTTGTGGGAGCACAAACATCTTTTTTAGAGAATACTATAATATTTGGTGCCATATGCCAGTCATTGATTTGGTTCAACAAATCCAAATCCCTTCCATTCATCACCCTTCTTCTGGCTGCTAATGACCTGGGAGCCAGTGCACAGAGGGCGTTCTTAAGGGATGTTGGCATTACCTCAGTGGGAATCTTTGTGCTTTGGTGGAGAAAACCAAACTGGAGACACTGGAAACTTTGCCACAATTCATCACTAAGAATTCAAACCTCTGCCCGAAGTTTCAGCTTTTGTATTGAAATTTTCTATAGTTTCAATTTCAGTAAATATGCTAGAAGTCAGAAATAAAAGTCTCTGGAGACAAAGCTATCATTATGGAATAATGCTGCCATCTTGTGGTTTTTGTGGCTACTGCAGGGGGGTCAAATTAAGTGTAGTGTAATGCAGTCCCGTTAGGCACTTTTGACTATTAGGCAGTGTGAACAGGGAAAAGGGTTGGAGTTTCTGACATCCAGAATAGACAAGGTGCGAAGACCTCAGCCAGAGCTCCCCAGCAGCACTTCCCCCTCCTAACAGGAGGAAGCACGAGTGCGCAGACTCGCCAATTCAGCTGAAGGGGTGCTGAGCTCTTCAGGTGAGCCAAAATCAAGTGGCCAAACAAAATCCAGGACATCAGCAGGGACCCGTTTAAAGCTGGGGTGGTCGAAGTTTGGGGGGTGGGGAGCATAAAGAAACTGAGTATATATGATCAAAAGAAGTCATCGACACACTAACCACGTGGTTTGCACCTATGCATAGCTTTTTGTGATATAAAATTTAAGTCACAAGCAAAATTATAGACAGTGAGACCTGAGTACCCATCAAGTTTAAATGTTGCTGGCTTAGGCATTCTTTCCTTTTATTCTTTTTGGACCTGCTCGGGATTGAGCCTGAAATCTGTGCACACTGCACGAGGACCTCTAACCACAGAGCTATACACCGGTCCTCATTAATTTATTTTTTAAAACAATTTTTAAAAAATTCTTCAGCCAGGTGGTGGTGGCGCTAATCCCAGCACTCGGGAGGCAGAAGCAGGCAGAACTCTAGGAGCTGGAAGCCAGCCTGGTCTAAAGTGAGTTCCAGGACAGCTAGGGCCACACAGAGAAACCCTGTCTGGAAATAAATAAATAAGTAAATAAATATTTGTTTTGTTTTGTTTAATTTTTAAAAACTCCTCTGGCTGGTGAGGTGGCTCAGCAGGTGAAGGTGCTTGCCACCAATCATAACAACTAGAGTCCATCCCCACGGTGGAAGAACTGATTTCTGAAAGTTGTCCTCCAACTGTGTACAGACGCACACAATAATAACACTATTTAATAATTTCATGTTGTTCTGTTGAAAGTTTCAGAAGCAAATCTGAACACTACAGGACAGGTCTCTAACAGAACTGGCTGTTTTAGTCAATGTAACCATGGTGC
This sequence comes from Cricetulus griseus, assembly GCF_003668045.3. Taxonomy (NCBI): domain Eukaryota; kingdom Metazoa; phylum Chordata; class Mammalia; order Rodentia; family Cricetidae; genus Cricetulus; species Cricetulus griseus. Next base: position 171,503,006 of record NC_048597.1, on the reverse strand, counting down.
CACTGTCATCGCAAACTAAGCTAATAATCCCTTATGTGGTTTTGTTGTTTTGACACAGGGTTTCTCTGTGTAGCTCTGGGCTGTCCTGGAACTTACTGTGTAGACCAGGCTAGCCTCGAACTCACAGAGATTTGCCTGCCTCTGCCTCTGCCTCCCCATTGCTGGGATCAAAGACATGTACCACCATAAACAGCATCCTTACTTGTTTTGATTATTTATGTTATAACTGTTTTATTTTCAAAATAGTCACAAGCTTCCAAAAGCGTTGTTCTGGTGTCTTATGCAGGAGTCTCACCTTAGAATAAAATAGTCACAACCTAAATTAAAAGTTCCCTTTAAAAGTAAGCTGTCAGAAGTACATTTCATCTGAAGAAATAGAAAAGATCAGTAAAATAATAAGGCTAATGTTAAATACATTAAACAAACTAGTATGTTTAAATAGATTTAATATCCATCAGCATGCCCCAGGCCTAGTGTGATTTGGGGTTTGTGATATTTTGTAACTTACTGTCTGTTTATCCCTACACATAATCCTTTTTAGCACCTCAGAAAACCTGCCGTGTTTTGCCTGGGGGGTATAGCTCAGGACAGAGGGTGTGCCCAGCATGCCTGAGGCCCTGGGGTTCAATCCTTCGTACCACAAAAGAAATCAGGGTCGAGGAAGGGAGACAAGTGCCTTAACATAGCAAGTGGAACAGATTGGATTTCTTTGTCTGGGACTTGGTGGCAGAAAACCACATCTTGGTGGACTGTGATTCTGTGTGTAAGAAAGTTAGACAGAAGATACTAGTGAGAGGACTCCACAGGGGCTTCAGAGATGGCTCTGCTGTCAAAGCACAGACTAGGCAAGCTGAAAACCTGAACCTGGACCCCCTAGAACCCATGTAACTGTGTGGTAGCCTGCCAGTAGCTCCAGCTGAAGAAAGTGGAGATGGTATCCCAGAGCTAGCTAGCAACACTAGCCATATTGATGAGCTCTGGGTTTGATTGAGAGACCCTGTCTTATAGAACACTGGGAAAGAGCAATGAAGGATAATTCCTGACATCAGTGTTGGGCCTCCCCATGCACACACACCAAAGGCCACGTGCAGGGAAGAACACCTGTTCTGTGTGGAGTCGGGGCTGGGTAGTGCAGGCTGAAAGGACAGGGAACAATTGTTCCTCCTGAACCTGCTGCCTTGTGGAGAAGGGCTTGTGTGTTTCTTCTAAAAACACCCTTCTAAAGGACACCTCTTTCATCTCCCTGGAGAGGTGCGGGATACGTGAGCCTCAGATTAGCAGTTTTGACAAATGAGAGAATATAACTAAGAAAGAGTATCAGGAAACAGTTCCGTATCAAAAGTCACATAGGAAATGGCATCCTGTGTTATGTTAGAACATTTTGGTCATCGCAGCCCCTCTGGGGATTTTCTATAATCCTTGCAGCTGTCATGACACTGTCCAGGGCCTCAAGACTAAGTAGATGTGGGCAGTGACATGCAGTGCCCACACAGCACATGTCACTCTCCAAGGTCTGTGGCCTATTTTCACCCCCTTGTGTGCATTCCTGCACGTTCAGACTTACACAGCTATGGTAATTCTCCCAAATACCCTTGAAGTTCCAGGAACATTCTATGGAAAGCCAGCATGGAAGGCGAGGAGGTTCCTGCAGAGAAATCCCTTTGATTCTCCTGTGCATTGGCATGGCTAGGCCTTTTGCTACAAGTTAACAGGGCATGGTGGCCCACAGTGGTAATTCAGCCCTTGGAGGCTGGGGCTCAGGCTAGACTGCATGTCAAGACCCTGTCTCAAAAAACAAAGACAATTTTTAAAATACTTCTATACTGGTTTTCAAATTCTTCCTTACTCCCTCCTCCCCACCCCAGATCTGGCCCATGGCCCACAATGAACTAGTTTACAATCCAGTTCAGCAGGTGGTTGGGTGGGGTGGGGTGGGAGCCCCTGGATGGGCTGCTGCAAGCCACAGCTGTTCACTCAGCAAAGGTTGGGCCAGACCAGCTGTAGACATGTTAGCTTTATGGTTTAAGAAGGCATTAGAACAGACTCAACGTGCCCAGCCTACGGTTAATTTATTCCTAAGTACTTATTAGTATTACTCAGGGCAATGTGATTTCCCACCTACTCACTGTTTGCTAAAAATGAAAGTACTTTCTTCTATCCTGATTTTAGCTGTAATACATACGTAGTATCAGGAAATATTTTTAAAAACAGCAAAAATTTTACTTCTGATGAGAACTTTCTGCTATGGTGATTCTAGAATGTTCTTCTAGTAGAGGGCAAGGGAGGCAGCTCAGTGAGTAAAGTGCTTGTTATGCGAGCACAAGGACCTGGGTTCAAATCCCTGCCAATCACATAAAAGTAGGGCATAGCTGTGTGTGCCTGGAATCCCAGTGTTGAGGGGCAGATGCAGGCAGATACAGACGGCTCATTATTGAGCCAGCCTAGCTGCAGTGAGGTACTTCTGTGAGAAACTGTCTCAAGGGAATAAGGTGAAGCAAGACACCTCTGTCTTCCTCCAGCATATGCACATGTACACATAAATGCACACACATATCCAGTCTCTGTCTCTGTCTCTGTCTCTGTCTCTCTCTCTCTCTCTCTCTCTCTCTCTCTCTCTCTCTCTCTCTCTCTCTCACACACACACACACACACACACACACACACACACACACACACACACACACTGTTCTGCTAGGAAACAGAGTTGCCCACCCTTCCGAGGGCCTGGCAGGAGGGAGGAATTGATCCAGATGCTTGTCATCTCAGATGAGGGAAGGAGAGAGTCCCCTGCAGCTGGAGCCCCGGATAGGGCCCTCTAGGTCTTCTCAGGTCTTTAAAATGCTAAGGGCAAAGACTTCTCCATTGATGGGCTAGGTGGCTGTGCAGGGGATATCTGATTACTTCTAAATGTTATCTAGAGAGCAGAATAAAGAGCTTTTGTTGAGAAACTGCTAGTGTCTGTCCACAAGTGTCTGCCTCTCCGAGTTCTGACCTGGCCACTGCCCGTGCTAGATAAAGAAACCATTGACTCAGCTGGGCCAGGCCAAGGAGCCCAGCATTCTGCAATCTTTAGTCTCCTGAGACCTATGAAATCAAGAGGCAAACACTGTCTTGAATGGCTTTGAAGTTGAGAGAGCAGCAGGTATTCCCACCCATATAAAGTGGAGAGCCCGATGTTCGGAGTGGTTGCATGGGGTTCTGTGGGAGGGTGGGCCACACAGGCGGCATCCATAGGTGGATGTTTTACTAAATTGTGGCAGGATTCAATCCTCAGGAAATGTGCTGTTGGTTAGGTTTGGAAAGTGAAATTATTGGACCTCTAGCTCTGAAGAGCTCATGCACTCAACTAACTGTAGCTCTTCAAAGAGATGGAAGGCACCTGGGGGTGTAGCTCAGGTGGCAGCGTGCTTGCCTGGCATGCATGAAGCCCTGGGTACCAGTCCCAGAAACACACAAACCAGGTGGAGTGGCTTGCCCTGTAATCCCAACACTAAGGAGGCAGAGGGTCAGAAGTTTACAGTTGACCTGAGAGCAGTTATGGCTGCCTACATAAGACTGGGCCTGTTAGCCGTCAAACATGGATCAGAAAAGAGCTTATGGGGCCTTTCTCCCCCACTGAATACTGACTACCAATAGATCCTGAGGGAGGGGTGCCATTGTGTATCACCAAGGAGCCCTCCAGCTCAATCCATGGTTAAACAGACATTTCCAGTTAAACTCATTGAGTCTCAAAACAAAACAAATGAACAGCCCCCCTCCCCTCAAAGTCAAAATGTGGTGTTTGTAGTTGTTTGTTGGTTTTTTGTTTGAAGGGAATCTGTATGAAGAAGGAGGGTATGATGCAAGTCAGTCGTAGGGTTTCAGGAGGGATATAAGAACCAGATGCTTCTTACACATGTATGAAATTGTTTATCAAAGAACCAAATAAAAGTTCAAAAAATTTCAAGGTCATCCTCAGATGCATAGTGAGCTTGAGGCTAGCATGGAATACTGGAGAGCCTGCCAAGGAAATAACCCTGGGAAAAGATCTGCTCCAGGGACCCCATGCTGTAGACCTGCAGCTGCTGGAATGGAAGCCAGTCACCAAGCTGACAGGAAGCAGCTGCCATCCCAACCTGCCAGGTCAGGCCCCAGAGCCACCTCCTTCACCAGGCAGAGAGCCCTGGCAGGTCAGGCCCCAGACAGACTGGGACTAGGGACTTACAAGTCCAGGCCCTAAGGAGGTCAACACTGCAGCTTGCACCATGCTAACCACCCACCCCAGGCCTCTAGGGAATCAGAAGAAATTGCTGACCTGGTCCCCAGAGGAATAATTGCATTAATAAGGTGGCCTCTGGTGGCTTTGTCAGCAGTTTCAAGGCTTTGAGTTGAGTAATCCTTTGGCGTCTGCCCCAGCAGCTGGCGGTCACAGGCTGGGGGACCCCCCCCCCCAAACTCAGCTAACCCCTCACTATTTTGTCATCATTCTCAACAGCACAGCAAAATTCTGGGGAGAGCTGGACATGCCAAAGGTGAGAATGTCTGGGGAATACAAATTCAGAAACAGACCTATTCAAATGCCCTCTGACCAAATGCTAAGTTAAAGTCTAACCCCATTTCTGGTGCTTTCCATCTGGATAGAGGAGAGGAAGTAGATCCAGAGTAAGCGTCAACATTAAGGACAGAGCCTGGCCCTGCACAAGATCTAGCAATAGAGAATGGGTAGGCTGAGGGAACGCTGAGCAGGTCTGGAAGGAAGGGTAGGGTTGAAGCAGGTGAACAGGAGGGGTGCCCCCTTAACCACTCTACCTGTTTGCTCTGCCTTCAGGGCCTGACCAGAGCAATGCCCCATGGGGAAGGCATTACATCCCGTGGTCATATTTTCCCAGCACACACCTGGTAGGTCAAGGCCACTAGGCTCAATTTGCCCAAAAGCCTTCCCCAAGGACCCCCTAGGGCCACCCTAGGACTTCATCCCTTCCTCAGTCCTTCGATACTATCAGCTCCAAATGAGGCTCAAAGCCACCTGAGAGAAGAAAAACACGCTTTGGCGCTGGCCTCACCCTGCCTCCTCCCACTGCCCTACTAACCATCTTCATCCCATTTATCTCCCATCCATCCCCAGGGCACATCCACCTGCTTCAGAGCTGAAGAAACAGAAGGGCACAGAGCTCAGCAAACGAAGTGCCAGGCTCGGTGCTGGCCAGGAACTCCTTCAGGCCCTGGGTCCTGTCTTTAGCTGGCCTGCCTCCTGGCACAAGCCCACCCGGTGTCTCACTGAAGACTTTGGGTGGGGCTTCACTGGCTTACACCCACCTCCATATCTACCTCTTTATTGCTCCATAGCTGTGTGGCTTGGGACAAATGACCTCTCCCCTCTGGGCCTCTCTGTCTCCCAGCTGTGAGTTGAGTTGAAGCTCATAGTGCCAGCTTCTCTGTAGGGTCCCTGGGAGGTGTGAGTGTGACACTGTGGTGGTTACATATTCCCGGAGCACTTCACTGCCGAGATGCCATGTTTGCCTCCTCCTCCCCACCATCTCTGCCTCCCCTGCAGGTTCTTCATTTCCCTCCACATTGACTCAGCTGGACACCGTCAGCTCAGCCTGACCCATTCTGCCCCGAGCATGATTGCCCCGCCCCAGGTCCTCGGGCCCCACTTACATGTCTATGCAGGTCAGCTGGGGATGAGTGGGATATGGGGGCATAGATCTTGGGTGAGGAGCCTGGCATGAAGCTGTCACAGAAGCCATGAATGTCTGTCATTGGGACTGCCCATGGAGGAGATGGAAGGCTCGATAGAGTGACGTTTGGGTGTGGGAATCGATGACATGTGTCCAGTACAGACCTGGGCTCTGATGCCCTGGCTTGGCTGCTAAGTGGAGCTTCCGGCTTTGTCTAGGAAGGCTCCTGACTGGCTTCTGGGTCAGAGTGAGGACAGGGAAGACAGGTGAGAGGCTCATAGCCTCGGCGGGTCACCCCACAAAGCCCCTGAGCTGACTTTCCAAATCCCCAATAGTGCTTCCCTGTCACAGTGAGGGTTAGCCCCACTAAGGAGGCCATACCCCACCCTTCTGTCTACTTAACTCCATGATCCCACTAGAAGCTCCCAGGCGCTAATGCAGGACAGAAACTGCCCTACCCCACCCTGTGAGGCAAGGCCGGCTGAGAATGGGACTCCTCTCGCTCCAGACCATGCTACTCCTTGTCCCTCTTAGGCCTGGGGAGAGGATGGCAAAAGACAGACTGGCAGGGACAGGACAGGATGTTTACTGGGGTGCTGCTTCAACCTTCTTAGTACCAGGCACCAAAACACATTCTGGGAATTATTTAACTTCATTTTCCCAACTACACCAGAAGACAGGCATTTGGAGGAAAAAAAAAAAAAAAAAAAAAGGTTCCCAGAGGCTGTCACTTGCTGGGGGGTGCATGGCCCATGACAGAGCAGAGACATACTTGGAGGTGGATCTGTCCTTGCCCTAACCTCTCTTCCTGTGGGGGCCCTGGCACCAGGAGGCACAGACACCCACTCAAACTCCCTCCACAAAATCATCCCAGGTTTAAGCTGGGAAGAGGGACCTGGGTTCAGCAGACAGACTGACTGCCTAGCACTGGAGTCCAGGCCAGGGGAGGCAGTGAAGGCCACCTGGGCACTCAGAACCTGCTCCAGGCAGCCTTGTCTGATCTCATAATGCCGTGGGAAAATGCCCACCAATTTCTCCACTGGCTCCAGCCTACCCCCCACCAAATCAGAGAGACATCTGGCCATGCTAGCCTTCCAGGGGGCAGGCCCCAAGCAGTCCTTTATTAGGATAGAGGATGGGTTTCCCAGGACCCAAAGTGAGCAAGCACCCAGGGCAGGGACCCACACGGGCACACATGCCTCAAATACATGGCAAATGTCACAAAAACATTTAAAGTCCTTGGGGGAGTGGCATCTACAACATGCCCTCCCCATAAGATTTGTCATTGTATAACAAACAGTCGAGAGCATGCAGTCTCAGCCAGGCCCCTTGGTTCTGTACAGGGTGTGTAAGGACAGCAGTGGGTGGGCAGGGATGCTAGGCAGCCTGGGAGTCAGTGTGAAGGCAGTAGGACTGACCAGCTTCCAGGGGCACCTGGGTAATGCTGCAGGTGTGGCCAGTTGATCCCCTTCGGAGACAGTAAAGATTAAGAGGATCATACCCTTCACCCAGAGCTGTGCTGGGAGAAGTCTGGACCCAGAGCCAAGGTAGGGAGAATGCTCCAGAAGGAAAAAAATTCCTAACTCACAAGGAAAGGGAAGCAGAGGAGACAGGCATGGACAGACAGACAAACAAACAGTAGACAGAGGTAGAGACTGAGACGTAAGCTAGGCCCAGCAGCTGCTTGCAGGCAAGTAACAGGCTGCCCTTGGGACCTGCCATATCCAATGAGCTCTACAGTGGCTGCCTCTGCTGTGGCTGTGGCTGTGACAGCCTCCAAGAAGGAGTCTCCAGGCAGGTGGGGCCTTGGAGAGGACCCAACAGGTATGACTTCTGGAGGTGAGGTCTGGGCCCTTGAGGAAGAGAATACAAGCAGATACAAGAATACAAGGTTCAGGAGACCATGAGAGGAGCTTGAGCCATGTAGTCCCCACCCCCAGGCTGTAAGCAAGCATGAAGGGGGCTGCTGACAACCCCAAAGTCCTAGAAACTCAAAGGCATCAGAGCAGGACCTAACAATGACGCCCCTGAGGAAGGAAATGGGTGCTCTTGAGACACAGAAATCTTATGGCTCTTGTCATGAGGGCCTGAAGCCACCCACAGGGAGGGAATGGGCTGGGAAAGCCAAGGCAGTGTGGCTGTCTTGCTGGAAATAGGCTACGAAGGGAGTGGAAATGGCAAGAGCTGGAAGCTGGGGCTCGGGTGCCATAGTGGGGAAACTGCTTTTCTAGATGGGAATGACATGACTATCTCGATTAGGGAAGGTGGGAATCTATGGGCTTGGAAAAGGATGAACGGGGGTGTATGTGCAGGCATCTCAGTGAATTCCTGCCTCCCGACTCAGGTGTGGGCCCCTCACTCCAGTGCCGAGTGTGTGGGGACAGCAGCAGTGGGAAGCACTACGGCATCTACGCCTGCAATGGCTGCAGTGGCTTCTTCAAGAGGAGTGTGAGACGGAGGCTCATCTACAGGTGCCACCAGCTCCCCCGGCCTGCCCCAGTGTGCCTAGCACGGGTGGAGGTTGTTCAGGGAAAGCTAATGTCCAAAGTCAAGGGCATGACACTGCCCCCAGGAGCTCCCTGTTCTCTGCAGATGCCAGGTGGGGGCAGGAATGTGCCCAGTGGATAAGGCCCATCGCAACCAGTGCCAGGCCTGTCGACTGAAGAAGTGCTTACAAGCTGGCATGAACCAAGATGGTGAGTGATGGGCATAGTCAGATGGCAAGGCAGTAGAGCAGGTAGTATCACTTGTCGTGGAAAATTATTTTAAGGTGTGTTATGCTGTAGAACATTTGTTTTAATAATGCAAAGATGTGTTGCATTCATTTATGTTGCGTTTAACTCTGTAAAGCTGTGATTCTTTGCCTGTCTAAAACACCTGATAGTCTAATAAAGAGCTGAACGTCCAATAGCCAGGCAGGAGAAAGGATGGGGTTGGCTGGCAGTCAGGGAGAATAAGTAGGAGAAGAAAAGGAGGAAGAAGGAATGAGAGAACAAGGAGAGGAGGAGGACATCAGGGGCCAGTCACCCAGCCCTTCAGCCAACCACAGAGTAAGAGTTGAAAGTAAGGTATACTGAAGTAGAGAAAGATGAGGCAGCCCGGGCAGTGATGGCACATGCCTTTAATCCCAGCACTCAGGAGACAGAGGCAGGTAGAACTCTGTATGTTCAATGCCAGCCTGGTCTACAGCATGAGTTCCAGGATAGGCTCCAAAGCTACAGAGAAACCCCGTCTCAAAGAACAAAACAAACAAAATCCCAGAGGTAAAAGATAGATGGGATAATTTAAGTTCAGAAAAGCTGGCAAGAAACAATCCAAGCTAAGGCCAGGCGTTTTTAATTAAGAATAAGCCTCCATGTGATTTATTTGGGAACTGGGTGGTACTCTCCCCCAAAAGACAAAAGAGGTGTGTCCTGAGTCTCCCTGCCTTCCAAGCTGTGCAGAATGAGCGCCAACCCCGAAGCATGGCCCAGGTCCACCTGGACAGCATGGAAGCAGGCAGTGATCCTCGACCTGAGCCCTTGGTGGCCTCCCCTGCCTTGGCAGGGCCCAGTCCCCGAGGCCCCACATCTTCATCTGCAGCCAGAGCCATGGGCCACCACTTTATGGCCAGTCTCATTACCGCCGAAACTTGTGCTAAGTTGGAGCCAGAGGATGGTAAGTGGAAGGGTAGCAGGCATGGATCCTCTCACCCAGCTTGCACAGAGCAGACACTAAAGCCACAACCTCCTCCCTCAACAGCTGAAGAGAATATCGATGTCACCAGCAATGACCCGGAGTTCCCTGCCTCCCCCTGCAACCTGGATGGCATCCATGAGACTTCGGCTCGCCTACTCTTCATGGCCGTCAAATGGGCCAAAAACCTGCCTGTGTTTTCCAGCCTGCCCTTCCGGGACCAGGTACACCACATAGCCTGCCTGCTGGAGCTGGCCAAGCAGTCAGCAGTCATAGGTCAGCCAGCTTTGGGGAACATATACCCCCTGGTGTACTTGTGTATACCATGGGGTACTTGTGTCTCGGAGCTGGGGCAGTGGCAGTGGCATATGTAAGTTTCTGGGGGAGGGATGCACACCAGAGATGCATAGAGCCTAGGATGCAAATAGGACCATGGCTTTCTGGGTCCGTTGTCTTTCCTTCTGCGCACTGTCTGGCCTGTAGCGATTCTGCTCGAGACAGTAATCTGAATGCCCTGAACAACCAAGTGGCTCACTCTGGGTACCTTTAGAACACAGGCTCCCCATAACTTCAGACCTGAGTGTCACCCCAGCATTTCCACATGTGGAAAAGTTCTCTGAGCAAGCAAAGATCTCACAGTGATCCAGGAGAGCCTGGCTGTCAGATGTGCTGAGCCCTCAGCAAGGTTGTGTATCTGGAGGGAACACCTTGGAAGAGTCAACCAGTTTCTTGAACTCATTCAAGGTGACACTCTTGGAATCACCTGGAGGCTGTCCAGCACTCCTGGGCTCTAGGCTTCTCCTGGATGGCCCAGCCACAGCTCTGGATAGAATCCACAAGGCAACTGGAAACCTAGGTAGCTGAGCCAGAGCCTGGGCAGGTGGAGGTCAGGAGGCTCTCGGCACCTGGGAGCAGCCCTTCTGTCCCTGGAGAAGGTGGTACCTGTGCTGACACTCGAACCCCCTCTGCTCACAGGTGATCTTGCTGGAAGAGGCATGGAATGAGCTTTTCCTCCTTGGAGCCATACAGTGGTCCCTGCCCCTGGACAGCTGCCCACTGCTGGCACCACCAGAAGCCTCTGGCGGCTCTCAGAGCAGGCTGGTCTTGGCCAGCGCAGAGATGCGCTTCCTGCAGGAGACCATCTCCCGATTCCGTGCACTGGCAGTGGACCCCACAGAATTTGCCTGCATGAAGGCCCTGGTCCTCTTCAAACCCGGTATTGAGCCTTGGCCCAAGCCTTCCAGAGATATGATTGGGAGGGTTTCTAGTGACCTTCTGCTGGGCTCCTCATAAACCCACCTGGGTGTAGATGGATAGCCTTCTTTCTGGGGGGGGGAGGGGCAAAGAAAAGAGGTGTGGCCTGGTACTTACTCTTAGGGGTTGTGGGGTCAGGCAAGCTTCTGGAAGGGCGCTCATCGGTACTGCTTCTCCTCAGAGACTCGAGGCCTGAAGGATCCTGAGCACGTGGAGGCTTTGCAGGACCAGTCCCAAGTGATGCTAAGCCAGCATAGCAAGGCTCACCACCCCAGCCAGCCTGTTAGGTGACAGTAATGACCCACCTACCGATCTACCCGCCCCGCTTGCCTCCTTCCTTCTACCACCTCTCCCACACCATCTCTGGGTTTCTCTGCTTAGACAGGATAAAGGGCTCAGTCGGTAACATCTACCCAACACCTCCTGGGGACAGACACAGTGCCAGGTCCCAGAAGGGCACCAAAAAACAAAACCTGAAGGGATGGATGCTCAGCCATAGTAGCCACATGAATGACAAGGATCACCCAGGTCAGGAATAGAGAGAAGCTTGTGTCTGAAGGGGGTAGCAAATGCCAGGCTTTGCTCTTCTTCTTCTTCTTCTTCTTCTTCTCCTTCTTCTCCTTCTCCTTCTCCTTCTCCTTCTCCTCCTTCCTCTCCTCCTCCTCCTCCTCCTCCTCCTTCTTTTTCTTGTTTGCTTTTTTTATCTTTTTTTTTTTTTTTGGCTTTTCTCTGTGGTTTTGGAAGCTGTCCTGGAACTAGCTCTTGTAGACCAGGCTGGTCTCGAACTCACAGAGATCCACCTGCCTCTGCCTCCCAAGTGCTGGGATTAAAGGCGTGCACCACCACCACCTGGCAAACTTTTACTTTTTAAAGAGAGGATTTCAATTTGTAGCCCACACTGGTCTCAAAATCAGAGTTTTCTTGCCTCTGCTTCCCAAGTGCTAGTCTCATAGATGTGCCCTTCTAGGACCCCAGCCTTTGACAGGGACTTTGTCTCCATAACAGGATAGGGTCTAAAGAGAAGAGAAAATCTTATCCTTGAAGGTAGAGACCAGCAGCATGCATTCTTAGGCAAGGTTCTAATACGGAAGAGTTGAAAGAGTCTTGCTGGTAGAAGGTAGGAGATTGAACCAGAGAGTTACCCTGGGACCAGCCCAATGAGAGCTTGGAGGGCCCATTAAAGGCTTGTCTGATGAGAGAGGTGGAGGGGACACCTGGGAGTCTGTGGGAGGAGGCTTCATGCTCAGGATGGAATCTCTTGCAGATCTGTGTGGCAGTGAGCACAAAAGGCAGAGCAGCAACTTCCCTGTCAGGGAGATTCCATAGGGTCATGGCCTTGGGGGGGAGGGGTGTGACCATAAGGAGCAGAAACTAGATAACAGTATACAGCTCTGTGAGTTAGAATGGGACAGACTTAACCCTTGGCTAAAGGCAAAGAATGAGCAAAGACATGTGTTTGGAAGTAGAGGGCTTTCAAAACTTAAAAGTTGAAAGTCTGGAAGGAACTTGCCAAACTTTGGAGAAAGTATGGAAGGCATGCTGTGGAGATGTGTGGAAAAGCCAGGTACAAATGAACATGGATGAGCCCACTGAAGGCTGGGTGGGGATGGTAGATGCAGGTAGAGGGTCCCAGTTTATTCTAGTATCAAGAATGACACTGAAACATCAGCTGGCTTATACCACTCAGCCAGGCCTCTGGACTATTCTAGACAGCATTATCTGTACTCTTTCTGAAGAACTGGTGACATGATCCTCAAGTACCTCTCCAGTAGACAAGGTCAGCAGCACCATGTGGCTCAAGAGCAGAGGAAGCATGGTGAAGTGTGGGCGCTAAGGCCTGACAGACATAGCATGACAAGAGGGGTCATCACAGACAACCAGAAACCAGGGGTCTCCCTAGACCCCTCTGGGACCAGCCCTCAAAAATACTGAGGAAGATTTTCCATGAAGGGGCAAGGGGAAACTGACTCAAGTGTCAGCTAAGCAAACATGAGCTCCTGAGTTTGGATCCCCAGCACCCACTTAAAAGCCAGGCATGGTAGCATGTATCTGTCACCCCAGCTCTGAATTGGGGTAGAAATAAGTAGATCCATGGTGCTCACTGGCTAGCCAGCCTAGCTGAACTGATGAGTTCCAGGATCAGTTGAGAGACCATGTCTCAAAACATAGGGAGGAAGGGCTACAGAGATGACTCAGTGGATAAGAGCATTTGCTGTGCAAGCATGAGGACACGGGTTCAAATCCCCAGCACCCATGTGAAAAGGCTGAAAATGCTGGGTAAGGCAAGCTAAATAAATAAAATCCAGGGTTGAGCAGCAGAAACAGGCAGATCCCAGGAGTTCTCTGTCCAGCCAGCCTAATAAGGTTTTAGTTCAGAAAGAAACCTCATCTCAAGGGACAACAGCAGGGATGTACAAGATGCCCAGGGTCATTGTCTGGCCTCTGTGGGTATATACGCCAATGCACACATATGAAATGAAGATAAGGTGGGTAATGGGTAAAGAGGACCACCTCTGGCCTCTGCACACACAGACTCCCTGGATCACTTTTGACATCCATTGCTCTAGGCAGAAATGAGTGTCATCGCAGGGTCTCCAGTCTCTGGGTCAATGTATTTCAGCACAACCTACACAGAGACACTGAAACCAAGTCCCACTAGCTACAAGTCCCACTAGCTAAAACCCACCCTTCCTCTGTATGATCTGCTCTGATGCACTGCTTTGAGACTAAGTTTCATGTAGTCCAAGCTAGCCCTGAACTCACCATGCTGCTGGGGTAAGATAAGCTCCTGATCTTCCTGCCTCCCTTCCAGAGCACTGGGATGGTGCTCTGGGCTATGTGCTGCTGGGGATGGAGCCCAGTGCCTTGTGCCTGCTAAGCAAAACTCTACCAAGCCTGGGCAGTGGTGACACACACCTTTAATCCCAACTCTGGGGAGGCAGAGACAGGCAGATCTCTGTGAATTCCAAGCTGGCCTGGTCTACAGAGTGAGTTCCAGGACAGCCAGGACTACCCAGAGAAACCCTGTCTAGGGGGAAAAAAAAAAGGAAAAGAAAAGATAAAGAACTCTATTGAATGAGTTACATCCTTAGTCTCTACTTTGTTTCTATTTTATTTTTAAAAGTCCACTTGTGAGGTATTACCTGCCATTATCTACCAGATGGGGCCATACTTGCAGTTTGTAGTAACTCTCCAGACTTCACAGTTACTTCTTCCTTCTCCCTGGATCAGTATGACAGAAGAGGGGAAGGTGTCTGGGGTGGGGGGTGACTGCTCACAGGCTGCTCACAAGAGAAAGGAGGGTTTTAGGTGGGCAAAGCCACTCAACTCCAAGTGAAAGGCAGGGGTTCTCATGGCCCTCCAGGTGCAATCATGGGGCTCAACCTCTTGGTGGTAGGCACTGGCCCCAGCTGTACTTCCCCTCCCCAGGAACATCTGGTTCTGATTTTTTCCTTTTTTTTTTTTTTTTCATTTTCTCTTCCCCCAATCCCACCCCATCCTGGAACCCCTGCTGTAGCAAATGGTTCTTACTTGAAACTAGGATGGATTTTTTTTTCCTGGATGTATCTCAGATCTCAGGCAATCAAAATCTCCCTTGACTTCAGAATATTTTCAGTAGTAGTTATCATCATCATAGGTGTTTCACAAGCAAGAATTCATAATTCTATGTAAGCTAATATAACTTCAAATGTTCACATGATCAACAAACATATAAATAGGATTGCTATCAGAAATGTCTGACAGGCTGGGAAATGGCTGCACAAACATGGAGACTAGACTGGAACTCAGATCCCTAGACCCAGCACAAAGGCTGGCAGGCATGGCAGCTGCTTGCAATCCCAGCACCTGGGAGGCTGACACGGGGGGGGGGGGGGTCCCTGGGACAAGTTAGATAGCTGGACTAGCCAGAATTGGTTGGCTTCCAGTTCAGCAAGGGACCCTGTCTTGGTATATAAAGTGGAGAGTGGACCAGGAAGACACTTGACCTCAACTTCCACCAGAATATATAAGCACTCAACGCAGTGAACATGTATTCAATACACACACCCCACATGCATGTTGCAAAGAAATAACTTCTCACTTTATAATCTTGACAACATAATGAACAATATTATCGACTCCCTGTCTTCTTCATGCTCCTAACCAATGGGAAGGTGGAAGTGAGCCCTCTAACTCGGAGACCTTTCCCTGAAATTCCCCCTGCTTGCTCTGGGCATCTCTCACCCCCTCCCCTCCCTGATGGCCTTGCTCAGCAGCTGGCCCTAAGCCTGACAGCATCCTTCCTCCTGTTCAGGTTTGGGAAATTGCTCCTCCTGCTTCCATCTTTGAGGTTCATCACTGCTGAGCGTATCGAGCTCCTCTTCTTCCGAAAGACCATAGGGAATACTCCAATGGAGAAGCTCCTTTGTGACATGTTCAAAAACTAGGGTGTGTCAAGTGTTCGCAGGCACCCAGGCAATACTCTTGTGAAGCTAGATATTTGCCTGCCTTTCTCGTCCAGCAGTTCCACGTGCTTACCATCCTAGCTCTGTTTGGACAGTAGAACGCATAGATGTGTTGTTTTATATTTCTGGGAACAACAGCTTCAGGGGGGAAAAGAATGAGCAGTGTGGCCATGTGAAAACATGGAGATATTTTGTAGGCTAGAAGCTGAACAAAAGCCAGGCATGAGTAACTCTTAAAACAGAGTTCATGACCAGGGAGGGAGGGAGGGAGGAGGGAGGGAGGGAGGGAGGGAGGGAGGGAGGGAGAAGGAAGTTGGGAAAGGAGATAAAATGAAAGGCAACAAGAAAAGAAGAAACTCAGCAAAGCCTGATGGTAGTAAAGGTCAGAAGTCACCTTTGGGTGGGGGGCAGGGTGGGAAGAGGGGAAATCGCCTCCCGTACTAGGAATGTCCTTTATTTTGATTTGAATGATACACTGATAGTCATTAAAACTCATTGAGTGCTTAAAATTCATGCACTTAGCTGTAGTTAAAATAAAACCAGAAAACTTCGTCCCAGGCTCTTGGAGGACGGGGAAGAAATGAGTATGAGGTCTTTTGAGTTTTGTCTGGTTTCATTCCAAGCCAGAGTCTGTGTGCCAGGAATTCAGGCTCTGGGTACCATTTCCTACGGGATCCAAATAATACCTCACTTCATATCTGAAGGAGACCCCTGCACATCGGGATCTTCCTCCCGGACCCCAGATTAGGCACAGACCACACCCAAACACCTGTTTTCACAGAGAAATCCTTTATTAAGTGGGGAAGAAAAGTTAAAGTGGTTGCTTTCTGACTCAGGCAGAAAAAAAAAAAAAAAAAAAAAAAAAAAACGGCAGCAAATAACCCTGCAGGAGTCATCCTTAAGAGAAGAAGACAGGGAGATCGGTGTGAGAATGGGCTAGGGTGTGGTGGTAAAGGAGATAGGAGATGAGGGAGAAGGGGGAGGGGAGAAGAGAAAGGGGCAGGGATATTTATCCCTGAGGAACAAAGGACTGCCACTGGATAGTGAGAGACAGACTTAGCACATAGGAAAATGACAGTTTATAAAGGCAAAAGGGAAACCCCATGTTAGGATGAGGTGTTTAATTGGGCATGTTAATTAGGAGAGCCAAAGGGGGCTTTTGATTACTAGCCTTCAATACTTTGATAGCTGGACCTTGGTGGTCAGCCTCAGGAGGAGGAAGTGACCAAATAGTGTCCCTTTGGTATCTGTAAAGCACTCTGCAGCTCAGAGCAAGACAGCCTCTCTCTCTCTCTTACACACACACACACACACACACACAGAGAGAGAGAGAGAGAGAGAGAGAGAGAGAGAGAGAGAGAGAGAGAGAGAGATCTTCATTATCATTCCTTAATCCCTCATGGAAAGACCTGGCTGAGACAAACCCTCTTTTACAAAGACAGACCCAAGCAAGTTAGTGAGACCTGAGAAATAATTATGTAAGTTAACATATTGGCTGGCTGTGGTCCAGCCAGAGTACTTGGCACCACCCAGACACACAGAGTTTACATATGTTAGACAATGTGTACAACAGGCAGTGTGCTGCCCACCCAGGTTGTATTGTCTAATGCTCACATAACTCCAAGGAGGGCCAGTTGTCACAGTTTCTAAATAAACAAAGTCTTGGTGGCCTCCCACATTGCTATACTGCTAATCACCGCTGCTTAATTCTGATGTTGCCTCCTCTCTTCTCCCCTGCACGCTGGAATCATCTAGAGCATTCTGTTGCAATTCCTGTCTTCAGGGAAGAAATGTAAGGGGCTGAAAGAAAATGTGTGAAAAAGCTACAGGAAGTCTAGGGGTCCCCTGGCCTTTGGCCTTCATTTATTTGAATCCCAGCTGGGAAGGCATACCTTCTGCTCAGCAAAAAGGTGGGCGGGGCAAAAAGGTAGGCGATGCCAAGAGGAAAGAGTTTGACAAATACTGCCTGGTGGAAGACCTTCACACCAGAGCAGGCCAACTACTAGAGACTCTGTCCTCTAAAAGCATCAGCCTGGGCCAGCAGGATGGCTCAGTGGGGAGATGACAATTGTCACCAAGCCTGATCTCAGTTTGAGCTCTGGCGGAAGAAAACCAACTGACTTCCAGATGCTCACTGTGTACCACCCCCACCCCCCAGCCCCAAATAAATAAAAAGCATCCGTCTGGCCTGCTATTGGGTTTTCTGATGTCTGTGCTGGGGCTGCCCTCTCTAATGTCACATCAGGAGTTTATACCTATCCTCTTAAGGTCGGACAAAGATGTCTGGTGAAAACACATGGTTGAAATGGGCACATCTGCCCGGCCCATTCATCTTAGAAGCTGGCGTTAGAGAATGGTAAGAGCACAGATGTGGCCTGCTGAAGTTCTCTGGCAAAGAACTCTGGGATTTTCCAGGAGGCAGTCTTGGAGAATTCAAGGAGATATTTAGGCTGAGTCATCTGCCCTCAGCTTGGTCTCAAAACCAGCACTCCCTTGTTGCAGAAACACCAGAAATTGCGTATTTTGGTTTGGATCGCCAAGGTCTCACGGAGGTGTGAGAAACGTGGGCACCAGCCTATGGCACTGTTGGGAGCCGGTGTAACCTTTAAGAGGCGGGTCCTATTTGGAAGGGAGACATTTCAGGACCCTGGCTCCTCCTCTAACACTTTGTCCTCTCTCGGGAACACCTGACCAGCTGCCTCTTCCTCTCCAAGTGGAAGCAACGGAGATAATCGACCGTGGATGAAACTGTGAGCCAAAATCTTTCTTTTTCTAAAAAAAGAGTTGTTTTAAAGTGTGTGCGCGTCGCTCATTGGTGCAGGTGCCTGTGGAACACAGAGGTTTTTAAATCCCCGGAAGCTGGAATTCCAGGTAGTTGTGAGCTAGTCCAAAGTAGGTGCTAGGAACTGAACTCGGTATTCCATCACACTAAGACACAGCCGATGAGCACACGCGGATGGTAATGGCTTTCTTTAGGGTCCTCTCTGGGAGACGTTTGGTTTGGTTTTTGCCATCAGTACCAGAGGCATGCTCAGCTGAAAGTTTGTTTTACCCAGGCCTTTCTTTTCTTGGGAAACTGTGTCTTTTCGGGTTCATTCCATGCTTCTCTACCATTCCCAAGCTAGGTATTTCAAGCATGAAGGGCTGGGGAAGACTTCAAAATGCCTAGAAAGACCAAAATTAGTAACTAGGACCAGAGAGTAGAAGCCAGGCCTGCAACCTGCTGTGTCCACCCTGTCGTGGTGGGTGTCCTTGGACTTTGCCACTAGACCGCAAGCTAAACATGGGGTGGGGACCTTTGTTGTTATTCACTGTTCTGCTGCAAGCACTGGGATGCTGTGGGCAGGTGGTCCCAGTTTGCTTAAGAAAGAGCTCCAGGAACCTGAAGCCAGTCTTTTCTGAGTCCTGGGATGCCCACAGGATTCAACAGGTACTGCTGTGCCAAATAGACTTTCATGGTAGTCTTTGGTTCAAAGAGACCGTACTGCCGACCACCCTAGGGAAAGAGTAATTAAAAGGAGAATGATCCACCTCTAAACTGCCTGTACCTTCTGCTCACACCTTTCCACTCTCAGGGTCTTAGAATCAGAAAGTTTTTGTGTGGACTTAATCATCTCAGGGACAAGTCTTAAAAAATTTCTGTTTTATTTGGCCAGTTACAGACATTTTAAGAAATAGCATTCACACATGGTGGTGGTACACGCCTTTAATCCCAGTACTCAGGAGGCAGAGGCAGGAAGATTTTTGTGAGTTCGAGGCCAGCCTGGTTGGTTTACAGAGTTCCAGGACAGGCTCCAAAGCTACAGAGAAAACTTGTCTCAAACAAGGAAAAGAAAAGAAAACAACAACATTCACTCTTCTTAATCTAGTG
This sequence comes from Cricetulus griseus, assembly GCF_003668045.3. Classification (NCBI taxonomy): domain Eukaryota; kingdom Metazoa; phylum Chordata; class Mammalia; order Rodentia; family Cricetidae; genus Cricetulus; species Cricetulus griseus. Next base: position 171,484,101 of record NC_048597.1, on the reverse strand, counting down.
TACAAACAGGAAAGGCCATCTAAGAATTTTAAAGATTGAATGTATTTCGTCTCAAAGAAAAATCAATTTATTTATTTGTTGCCATTTCACCTTGATCCTGGCTTGATCCCAGTCAGGCTTCTCATTCAGGATCTAAACCTAGTCCAAGGCACCCAAGTCAGGAAATCCTTCTCCTGGGAAAGCCTACACCCATTGAGCGATGATCTAAATCCTAGCAGCTAGTGAGAACTGGAGACCCAGTTGAAAGGGGCAGAGGACAATCCTAGAGCCACTGTCCTTAACAGGGAGAATAGAGATAGTGTTAGCCCAGGACACCTGGGAAGACAATAAATGTCCTGATAGGAAAATTGACACTCAGAGAGAGCAAATGACACCCCCTGACCCCATGTCACACAGTAGGGCAGCAGACACAACAACTCAGGATTGAATTCTTTCCATTGCGATGTGCTACTCTGCCTTTCAGGGAAACTAAAAACATCTCAGTCAGCTCTGCCGCTTTGTAAGATGGCCATTTAAAGGGAAAATGCTAACTTTGCATTAAAAAAGGTACTTATTCCAAAGCTACACAGAGAAACCCTGTCTGGGGGGCGGGCACTTACTGTGGGCATAGTTAGCATGGGCAGCTGTCAATTTCACAAATCCTAGGCACTTGGGAAGAAGTAACCTCTTTGAGGAATTGCCACCAGTAGATTCACCTGTGGTCATGTCTGTGCAGGCATTTTCTTGATTGATAATTGCTGGGGAAGGGTCAGCCCATCCACCCTTGCCTTCCTCCTGCCTTTTTTGGTGGGCCCCTTTAATCATCTATGTACTTGCAGGGTGAGCTTTTTGGTTTCAACTTAGGAAAGATAATGTTCAATGCTTATCTTTGTGTGCCTGGTTTATTGTGCTTCAACTCTGTCCACCTGGGTCATCATTTTTGCTGCAAATGACAGGATTTCAGTTTTCTTGGCTTTTTGAGACAGGGTTTCTCTGTGTAGCCCTGGCTGTCCTGGAAGTCGTTTTGCAGACCACACTGGCCTTAAACTCAAAGGGATCCACCTGCCTCTGCCTCCTGAGTGTTAAGATTAAACTTGTATGCCACCACTGCCTGGGCTGTTTTCTTTACTGCCAAATAAAACTCCATTGTGTTTGTATACCTTTTTTTTTTTTTTTTTTTTTTTTTTTTCATTTAGCTGTTGGCTAGTACTTAGACCGTTCGTATAGCTTGGGTATTGTGAATAGTGCTGAAATAAACATGAGCTTGCAGGTACCTCTCTGAAAATTAATTTTATAGCACACATATGTCTGGATAATAGTTGTTCTGGTACACACACACACACACACACACACACACACACACACACACACACTAAAGAATCTTCTGAAGTCCCAGCTTTGAACTCCTGATCTGCCTGCCTCAGCCTCCAAGTCCTAGGATTACAGGCATGTATCACTGTGCCTGGCTCTTCATCTAACTCTCTGGAGAATCTTTATGTTGTTCTCCATAGTGGTGGCAATAATTTATACCCCCACCAGGAGTGTACAGGAACCGGGAGTGGTTAAGAGCTCTTTTTGTTCTTCCAGAGGCCCTGAGTTCGGGTCCCAGACCCCACCACTTGGGTAGCTTACAACTGCCTGTATAACTCCAGTTCCAGGGAACCTGATGCTGTCTCTCTTCTGACTTTCCACACAGGTGACATACATTTTCTCTCTCTCTCACTCTCTCTCTCTCTCTCTCTCTGTCTCTCTCTTTCTCTCTCTCCCTCCCTCCCACCCTCCTTCCTCCTCCCTCCCTCCTCTCTCTCTCTCTCTCTCTCTCTCTCTCTCTCTCTCTCTCTCTCTCTCTCTCACCACACACACACACACACACACACACACACACACACACACACACGAAAAACTTTTTCAAGAGTAGCTTTTGGTCTATATCATCACCAGTATCTAATGACACATTCTAACTGGGCCAAGATAGTGTCTCAATATAGTTTTGATTTGCATTTTCCTCCTGACTAATGATTTTGAGCATTTTTCACTTATTTATTTGCCATTTGCATTTCCCTTTGAGAGGTGTCTGTTCAGATCATTTGCTGGTTTTAAAACAGGATTATATGGGTTTTAAAAACTTACATTTTCAAAATATTTTCTAGCTATTAATCCTGTGTCAGCTGAGTAGCTGGTAAATATTTTCTCCCATACTGTATGGATTGTTGTTGCTGTTGAGGGTTTTGGCTTTGTGTAGTTTTTTTCTGGTGTTGGGAAGTGACACTAAGGACTTGAACATGCTGAGCAAGCCCTCCCACCCTGAGCTGCATCCACAACCTGTAGGTGGCCGCTGCTCTGGTCATTGCCAGGCAGAACCTTTGAGGTTTTGTGCAGTCCCAATAGTCAGGCTTACCTCCAATTTCCTATGCTTTGGACTCCTATCCAAAAAAAAAAAAAATTGCCTTTCTGGCTCTGTGAAGAATGCCACTGATACTCTGATAGGAATTTAATTGACTTTATGAGGTCACATTGTATAGTGGGTAATTTAATAATTTAATAATGTTAATTCTGTAAATCTCAATTTTAAGGGTATTTTCTAATGTTTGCTTCAGTTTCTTTACCAGCTTTGAGGTTCTCATTGTAGAAATCTTTACTTCCTTAGCTAAATTTATCCCTGGAGTTTTGTTTGTTTATATGGCTTGTTGTGAATAAGATTAATTTCATGTTTTTTTTTCTCGGCAAATTTATTATTGATATATAGAAAAGCTGATATATATTCTTCTAGCTTACTGAATTTTTCATTTCTAATCCTCTTTTAGGGGATCTTGTTGTTCTATTGGAATCTCCAGCTCACCCTGCTTGATCTGGCCATTCCTCCCTCTCCAAACCCTGCCCTCTCAGAAAAAACGGCCAAGTGGCAGTTCCTCCTCTGAAGCTGCCAGTTCCCTAATCCTGGTCCAAAGTATTATAATTGGGCACACACCCAGTTTGTGGAGGACAGGTCATCACCCTGCCCCCACCCTAAGCCTATAGGGTATTTAAACTGCCTCCTTTAGAACAGCCATATGATTTCTCTCCTGTGCCCAGTCTGACCAGCTCAGCTACCACCCAGGGGCACAGCCAGGCCTTGGGTTGGCCCACCCTAATATCTACCCCATATAGGACCTGTTGGAGCTCATGAAGGGACTTGTCCTGTAGAATGATTCCCCCTTCTTTTTAAATGTGGGAATTAGTTATTATATGTGTTCCACTTCTAGAGATGTTTGTGCTGCATACCATGGGCTTTGGCATGCTGTGTTTCCATTTTCATGTGTTTTCAGAAATGTAAAATTTTTTCCAACTTCTTCAGTGATGTATTGTTGTTTGGTCTCCATGAACTTGCACAATTTCTCAAGTTTCTCTTGTTGAGTGATAGTGCCATTCTATTGTGATCAGAAAAGTTATTTCTTTTTTTTGTGTCATTTGTTAAGATTTGTTCTGTGGCCTTTAACAGTTGACATATTCAAAAGAAAATGTTATGCACTGAGAACCTGTATTCTGCAGTTACTATGTGGAATGTTCTACAAATGTCTGTGAAGTCCATCTCACGTATAGAACAGTTTGACTCAAATGTTTACTTGCTTTTCTTGTCTAGATGACCTGTCTGTTGATCAAAGTGGAATACTGAAATTCCCCACTACCTCTAGTATTTGTTTTCTAAACTTAGGTACTCCAACATTAGATGCACAGAATTACAATACTATATGTTTTATTATGTATTTTGTATTATATTTGTATTTGTGTGTACATATGTGTGCATGCATGTGTATATGTGTGTGTCACATGCATGTGTGGAGGTCAGATGAGAGCCTGCAAGAGTTGGTTCTCTCCTTCACCATGTGGGTCCTGGGACTGAACTCAGGTCATCAGTCTTGGCAGCCAAGTGACTTTTCTTGCCAACCCATCTGATGACCATGTCTGTGTGTTATATGTGTGTATAGTTTATGTACATGTGTGTGCAGGTCCGATGCAGCTGTACACATATGATGACCAGAGAAGTGCTTGAGGTGTCTTCTGTGACTCTCTGCCTTCTTTTGAGTATCTTGAATCTGGAGCTTGTGTTTTTCAGCTAGGCTGGCAGCAGTAAGTCCCAGCCATTTTCCTTTCTCTACCTGCCTCAGTGTTGGGGTTACAAACATGCCTGGGACCATGTTGGCTTTTACATGGATCCTGTGGATCTGACTTCTGGTCTTCTTGCTTGTACAGCAAGTACTCTTAACTGCAGAGCCATCTCTCCAGCTCAGAAGCATGTCTTTGTGATGAACTGATCAGGTGGTCATTATTTAGTGGCATCCTCCCTGATTTAGTCTAGTTTCCTAGATAAAAGTACAACAACTGCCAGGCGTTGGTGGCGCACGCCTTTAATCCCAGCACTCGGGAGACAGAGACAGGCGGATCGCTGGGAGTTCGAGGTCAGCCTGGTCTCCAGAGCGAGTGCCAGGGTAGGCTCCAAAGCTATACAGAGAAACCCTGTCTCGAAAAACAAAAAAAACAAAAAAAAAAAAAATCATTTGCTTGAAATATTATTTTCCAGCCTTTCATTTCCAGGCTCTTATGTGCCTTTACTGGTGAATTGAGTTTCTTATATATAGCATATTTTTGATTCCTATTTTGTTTTTGAGACAGGATCTTGTATGGTCTGGCATCTACTATGTAGCCTAGGCTGGCCTCAAAGTCATGGTGACCCTTTTGCCTCAGCCAAGTGAGTGCTGGGATTAGAGGTATGCATCATAACATCTAGCTTTTAAAAATTCATCCAGACTATAGCTTTTGATTGGATAATTTAGTCCATTTATATTCAAGGTTATTATTGAAGTATAGGAACTTACACCTGTCTTGATTTTTCTAGTTATTGTCAATATTGCTTTTCCTCATCTCTAATTCCTCTATGCAGTTTGTTTGCTGTATTTGATAATCTGATTCTATCTTTGTGTGTCTGTTTTTATAGTGGAATTCCCATTTCCACATGCTACCATAGTGGCAGTCCTTTCACTTCTAGATGCAGTACTTCCTTAAGCATCTTTTGTAAGGCTGGTCCTGCAGTCATCAATTCCCCCAGTTTCCACTTATCTTGGAAGAGCTTTACTTCTGAAGCATAGCCTTGCTCTGTATAATAATCTTGGTTGACAGTTATTTGCTTTTAGAACATGGGAAGTGGCATTCCATTTCCTTGTAGCCTGTAGTGTTTCTGCTGGAAAATCTACTGTAAGTATAGTGAGGTTTCACTTCCATGTTTCTTGGTGCAGACTAAAATCCTTATACTTTTGACAGCTCTATATTATGATGAAGATCTTTTCTTGTCATGTCTGTAAGTCTCTTGCACATGGATGTCCACGTCTTCCCCACAATTAGGAAAGTTGTCCACTATTATTTCATTGGAGAGTTTCACCATATTGCTAATCCTTGCCTTTGATGATTTATGAATACTTGTTGATTTAATGACATGCTACATTTGTGTGCTTTGTTTTTATTTTTTATTTTTGGCCTGAATGAGTTATTTTAAAAGACCTGTCTTCAAGCTTATACTTTTTTTCCTCCCACCCAATCTAATCTATTGTTGAGGCTTTCAACCAAAATTTTTAGTTGGCATGTTTTGGATGCCTCACTCCTAAGATTTGATTTTTAATATTCTTTGCTGAGTATCTCATACATATCCTACATTGTCTTCTGTGATAACTTAAATGTTTGTGTTCTTTTAGATTTCACTGAGCTTTTAAAAAAATCCATCCATCTCTATTTCTTTGGGATCTAGTACCAGAGCTATGACCTTCACTGACTTGAATATTTGTATGTATGTACAGGTGCACATGTCAGTGTTTTTTTGGAGATCAGAGGACACCTTTTGAGAGTGAATTACTTCTTTCCACCATAATGTCCCAGGAGTAGTTCATCAGCCATGGCTGATGTCAAACCCCAGGCAGCCATTTGGCAAGCCAAACTCTTTGACAAGCCAGGATGTCAGCCTGTTTGAACACTTTGGAGAAATTCACTGCAGTTGCTACTGCGACCACATCACTACTGAAGTCGTCAGGAGGCCTGGCTCTAGGCAACATATGCCAACTGTACAAGGTGTCAGTTCTAGGGAAAACAAGCCTTTGTGAACTTTAGATAATCCTGCTCACCTTGCAGTGGTTCTCATTCAGGACTGGAGGAATTGTGTCACCAGGAGCTGAGGGCTCTGATACTCTCAGAAAGCTAAGAGCTGGAATGTAAAGAAATAGCTAAGCATTCCAGTGGTTCAACAAAACATGTATGATTAGGGCAGTGAGGCTAGAATCTGTGCACATGCAGAGCTATGATTGGTGAAATTATAATCTGCATAAGCATGCCACACCTCTCTTCTTGCTGTATAAACAGGATATTCTCCACTTGGGCTAATCTGGGAAGCTCCTTCTCCCCTGTGCACTACTTCCTGGTATTGCGTCATTAGGCCCTAATAAAGGCATCTTATGGTCTTTTGCCTACATGTAGTATGCAGAGTAGACAGAAATCTGGGTGGCACAGTGAGAAGGCAGCTGAAGAGTTCCACAGTATCAGGAGCTGAAGGCTCTAATACCCTCAGAAAACTCAGAGCTATGATATCAAGAGTTTGGCTAACAATTCCAGAGAGCAGAAGCTAACTATAAAGTATGGTAGAGGTACTGAAGGTAGAGAAGCTATGACTATGAAGGAGGAGGCTTTAATATGGGAGCTGGGTCTACAAAAACTACACACACCCCTTGAGAGTTTGGAGAGAGATGAGAAGGATTCAAGAGTCAAGAGTTCCACAGCTTGCGAGCTAGAATTCCAGCCACTAGGTGTTGCTTCTCTTCAGCCCAGAGCAGTAAGCTTCTGCCTTGAGCAGCCAAAGCTGTGAGCCTCCAGCTTTGAAGGTTTAGAACCCTAAGTTCCTAGTTGTTCTCAAGACTTAGAGAACTAAATGTCTAGATAAAGAAGCCTGGCTGGTGAGCCTCCAGAACTCAGGCCCATCACCACTAAAGAGAATGCCTGCCTAGCCATGTTCACATAGAGCATATGTTCCCCTGTCCTGGAATCAGTTACTCATGACACTATAGGTAACACTCTCTACTCACTGCTCTGTTGTAATATGTACCTAGAATGCAGACTACCCAGAATGTCTGACTCAATTATTGGGTAAAGTCTGGACTGCAAGGCAGCTAGTTGATGAAATACTGCAGTGTGTTATCTGTGGATTCTCAGAGATGGGAACATGTAGGGTTTTCTGACCCCTGGAGCCATCCAGATTCAAACAAAAGTTCTTTCTTAAGTAGCTCCTGGCTACAGCATGAAGAGTTTACAGGGGGATGATATAAAAATCATTTTCAAACAAGACTGCTGTATAGACTTTAGATTACTTATCTAATTAAGACAGCAAGGCAGTGTGGATTGTAAAACCTCTGTAGATCAGGCTGGCCTTGAACTCACAGAGATCCATCTGCATCTTTGGGGATTAAAGGCGCGCACCACCACTGTCTGGCTGATTCTGACGTTCTTAACTATTGCTCACCTCAAAATGCAGCTATACATTTATTGTTTGGGTTTTTCTTCACAGAAAGTGAGTGATAGGTGCCTCTAGTCTTCCATCTTAGTATTCCCTCTAAAATGTCTTGACAGCGGACCAGTACCTTGGCTTGCTATTCCTTTGAATTCAGTTGAGTTCTAACAGCACTCACTTCTGTACTTTTCAATCGGAAACTGAGTCCTTTCATTTAATTTTATCAGTGTAAGAAATCAGTGCTGCTCCTTTGGGTGATGAATCTGATTGGGAGCCAGAAAACAAACCACACATATTGCACTTCTGGAAGCTTTGTTCTTTAATGAGCCATGGAGTGATTTGTTCAGCAAGCTGCTTTTGTGTAGCCATACAGTGCATATTCTGAGTGACGCAAACTGCACTTCATACAAATGTCTTGCCCCCTCCAAAAAAAAAAAAAAAAAAAGAAATTACAAAGTGCTGCTGATTGCATCCAGAATGTAATCAGTTCTGTGAATGAGATAAGTCATTCTGATAGAATTCTTAAACAGTAAAGTGGCATATTTCACAGGATATGTCCTTTTATAATACACAGTATTTTAAAAATTTACACTCACCATACTTATAAATTATTTAAATCCATTAAAATAATATAATACTAATCTGTAGTCCACACCTTTCCCATAGTAAATACAAATACTTTTTTTAAAGAGGTGCAACTTTTATATGACCTAACAGGGCTGATAAATAGGCATTAAGAATGGATGGGTAACAAGGAGACACCCATTGGTAGAGCTTTTTTGAAGTTTCAACCAAGAAATCAAAGATCTAATACACTGGAGTTTACCCATTTAACACCAAATCAAGTGTGGGAATATTCCAGAGAAATGTGGTCTCAAGTACCCTAGGGACACAGAAAGTTGTGTCTCCTACAAATACCTAAAAATTTTACTACTAAGGCCAGCATGGTGTTGGGGCACAGTGCTGGGAAGTTATCACAAGTGTGTAGGTGCATATAACATACTGTTCAATACAGAAGAATGCAGGTCAATTCCCCACAAGTGGGCAAGAAAGCCATCTGGACAACCTCTTTTTATAGTTAAAACCCTTTCAACTTCATATGTCTCCTGAGAATCCTTTCTTCTCTCTAGCTTATTAGTTACAGTTGAAAACACACAGCTCATAGGCATACAGGTGGAACAGTACAACCTCCCTGGATCATCTCATGCCAGTACACCTCTGTGACCCTGTCTTTGACTGTGGAACACAGAATATCTTCATATCTTTTACAAGGTAAGAGTGAGAGCAGATTTCCAAAGCCTGAGGGTTGGCCTTAGTGACCTGTGCCCTGAACTCACATCTTTATGTCTCTCCTAACAAAACTCAGAGAAAGACGGTCATATCTCCTTTTATGTTTCAGAGTGGTCATATATATCTAAATGATGTGCAAATTAAGCATGTTGCCTCCCTGAATCCTGCCTTCGTTTGCTGTAATTTGCTTCAATCTATGATCCAGAATGAATTTGCTTCTGCTACATTTTCTATGATACACAGCTACAGACAAATATTAATGAATGAGTAGAAAAGAAAATGTAGACGTTATTGAGGGCTATAAATATGTGATGTAACTAGAATGCTCTCAAGTTTGGAGCACAGATTCCACATGTTGGGAACCACTCTGCTGCTGCCGAAGAGTTTCTTTTGATGCATTCTGAGATTGAAGGAAAGCAGCAAGGCAGACGCAACAGAGAACTGTAAACCCGATGTGGACTGTATCATGAGTGACTGAAATACAGTGTCACTATGTGGTGATGCAGAGGTCCCGATAAGTATTGACGGGAGTAGAACATTTGGTTCTGACAGTACTGAGTTATGGCTTCATCTGTCAGACCAATAGTGCCTGCTGACCCACAACAATAGCATTCTTCTCCTCCAAGGAGGGCCTACACTTTCTGAGACATTCATAGGATTGTGGATTTCCAGCATAGGATTTCCCCCACCCCATCCTGGCGGCTTGTTAAATGATTAGAAATCCACAAATCTAACAACTGAAATAAAAGTTTTTATTTAACTTTATTCAAATTCAGGTTTTAGATCCCTGAGAAAAATTATAAAGTCTTTTAATATCAGTTAGCTAGTTCCTACAAAGTGTAGGTAGTTTTTTCTCAGCCCCAAATTTACTTTATAGAAAAACAAAACAAAAAATTAAACTGAAAAATTTAGGTGGGAGAATTGTATGTCAAGTGCTGATTCCCCCCAGGCCATTCCTCTGAAATAATGGAAACTGTTCAACAGCTTAAAAAAAGAAAATATTGAAGAAACATTTTGACCCAAGTGGAGAGCAACAGTTAACACCCAGCAGTAGCTGCTCTCCCCCAAACTAAAACAGACTGTGTAGTAAGCAAAGCCAAAAGCAGTACCCCACCTTGACACAGCCCATGCAAGGTTCCTTCAGGACAGTATCCAACATTCTTATTGTTAATGCTTGTGGGATAGAAAACTTAACATTTACTGATTGACCATCATCATTGGGGGGATTTTCAAAGCTTCCTTCGTGTGCCTCAATGTTGAACTCATACCAGGGAGAGGGAAGAGTCCTGCTACCATGAGCTGCTGTGCAGAATGACGCTATAAGTCTCATCTCTAGAGCGAGCCAATGACCACTGAAGGAGTGGCATGAGGTTCAGTGTTGTGTAAGAGGAGAGACCCTGCCTTAACAAGAGACTTATTATTCCCATAACTTCAAACCAAAGAAAATGAAGAAAACCAAAATTCAGGTTATAGGTGGTAAAGGCTCTTTTGTAACAGTGCATGTGGTAGTTAGACAAAATGTATTTAGTGACTTTAAAAATAAACATTTTCACATACTTAAGAAAGGGTATCATGTTTCATTTCACATACATTATAAACAGAAAAAACAGATTTCTACTCCCACAAACTGCTAGTACATGATGTTTCAGACATTGTAACTTAGGTACATGGAGACCACCAGTGATGAAAACGATGCCCTTACTTTTCCTACAACCCAGGGGCAAATGGTTCTCACCACCTGTCCAATGGCCTCTCATCTGTAGGAAGAAACTCCATGGGAAGAAGGGGGAAGCACAAAGTTAAAAAGAACTAGGCATACTATACATGTGTATTTACAATAAACTTCAGGAATAAGTATATTAACAAAAATAGCTTCAAGTAGTTCTTGATTTTTTTTTCATCTAATACTGATGGTCTGAAAAAAGAAGATAAAAGTTTAAATAGATCATAATAAAACTTTCTAAATTTCTTTTGGCAGCTTTCTATAACACTCATGCAATGTTGTATGTGAGTACTTGTAGCGAAGTGATTACATGGTCACATTATTTGTCTTGAGTCTATGGTGGTAGTCCACCAACAAAATAGGCTCGGATACAGTCTTCAGTTTAGTCTATACAATAACAAAAGCCTGGATCCATCAGGATGAAGACTTCACATTTAGAGATTACCTAAATGTGTCTGTGACATAGAAAACAAAAAACAAACAAACAAACAGACTAGAGGAATAGGATCTGATAACCAGAGTGTATGTATCAGGACAATATGGCTACCAGAACTTTATCCCATGCAATATATTTGGCAGGAATTAACCAGGAGTTAAACCAGCTCTGATTACTATGCTATCAAGCATCAACAAAAGACGAAGCATGGTCTCTTCACTGTATGACCAGATATAACTGAGACATGCTCTGATGGCTTAATGGAAATCATAGTTTGTTTCCAAAGATAACATGGAGTATTTTTAAATTAAATTTAAAATAGAGAGGTTGGGCTTTTTTCTCATAAATCCTTGGGGAAAGTATATTCTACCACAGCTCCTTAACTATCCTAATACAAACTCAAAAAGCTTCTGCTTTTATGGTTAAGAGAAGTTTGTCTATTTTCTTCAAATGCTAGAAATCAGAACATGTCTCAGGATCACAACAGCCTCCTAGCTTAACAAGTATCTGTGGGAAGAGAAGGTTAAGTGGGGGAGAGGCAACTACTGTTGGCCAAAATCCCTCAGGTCCTAGGTGGATTTGTTTAGTGGAATCTCAAATCAAATACAGCAGCCAAGGCACAGCTATCCTATGCCTAGCAAACTTCAAAGAGGCCACTTCTGCAGGAAGCCCAGCGATCCAGCATACAATCTGCTCAAACAAGAGGCAGGACCATTAGGACTGACTGTTAAGGACAAAGTGACCAGAAGAGGCCCCAAAGATGACATGTGTTTACCACTCCAGCCACATAGGGACGCCATCTGTCATTCAGACCATAAACTCATTATTTCCAAAGAGTGGTAACTGCTGTGCAGAGCTGCAGTCTGGGTCCACAGTTTTCTTTCGGCCAGATGTGACTGTCCCTTCTTGGGTCTCTTTGGTTTTCTGAGGTGAATTTTTCACACTCTTTAGTTTTTGTTTGCCCTTTTCAGGGTTAAAGGTTCCTCTGCTGATGAACTGAGGCCTGTCTTCCAGGGATTTGGCTTGGCCTAGTGGTCCTTCCGTTCCCAGGGCCTCACAAGCTGAGGCAGCTCGGTAAAATGGAGACTTGGAATAAATCTGAAATCGCTTTCTAGTGCCATGAGATGATGTAGTGTTAGATAAACATGAAGAGACGGAAGAGATGCCTGAGTCCACAGAGTCTGGCTGCTTTCTTAGCTGCTTTCGTAACTTGCTTGAAGGCTCAGACTTGGCAACTACTTTCAGGGAGCTAATGGCTGAGCTTCTCTCTAATGTAAACACAGAAGACAAAGTTGTACACGACAGTGTCTCTCAAAGAACATCAAGTAATGAGTATAAGCCAGTGTTCACATGTAAAAATGAATGGGTCAAAGTTGTGAGGGTCTAGCTCATCCACTTTGTGCAGAATCACTACTTAAAAAGCTCTCTTGGGTTGGGCCTGGTAGTGCATACCTTTAATCCCAGAGTTTGGAAGGCAGAGGCAGATAGATCTATGTGAGTTCGAGGCCAGACTGGTCTATAGGAGCTCGAGGCCAGTCAAAAAGCTATAGAGTGAGACCTTGTCTGCAAACAGACAAACCCTCTCCATCCAGTTCCACAAATATTTCATAAGTCCCAGGGAAGTTTGGTATGTTTGAGTATGAGACCAGCAGAGACTAGTCAGAATAGTCACTACCTCACCAACATTCCAAAGGCTCTGTCTCCCTGAGATACACCACCCACTTAAACACCTCCTTTGGTATGACAGTTCTTCCTCACAGCAGGGTACAGTTTTGGCACTCATTGCTAAGAAATGGCCATGAGGGGCTGGAGAGATGGCTCAGAGGTTAAGAGCACTGACTGCTCTTCCAGAAGTCCTGAGTTCAATTCCCAGCAACCACATGGTGGCTCACAACCATCCATTATGAGATCTGGTGTACAGATATACATGGAAGCAGAATGTTATATATATAATAAATAAATAAATAAAATCTTTAAAAAAAAAAAAAAAGAAAGAAAGAAAGAAATGGCCATGAACCATGAGTACTGACTCCCCCCCCCTATGGTAAGTTACCAAAATTAAATTACCAATTGCATTACACTGACCATTTGTTAATCTATTGAACAATTATGAGGAAGCATAACAAAGACCTGTAAATTCCTTAGGAATCTGTCACCTTTTCATGAGAGGTGAGTGCATTTGTAACAGACTCTATTTGGCATGGCAATTTTGTGTTTGTTTTGTTTTTTTGTAAGACAGGGGCTCAGTAATAGCTCTGGCTATCCTAAAACCCGGTTTGTAGACCAGGCTGGCCTTGAACTCACAGAGATCTACTTGCCTCTGCCTCCTGAGTGCTGGGATTAAAAGTATACAGCATCACGCCCAGCTTGGGGATTGTTTTTCTTTTAAACCATTAAAAAAAATTTTATTTATGTATTTTTATATGTGTGCATACTTTGCTTGCATGTATGTGCACCAAGTGCCTGGTACCCTCAGAGGCCAAAAAAGGGCATCAGATCTCCTGGGACTAGAGAGAGCTACAGACAGTTATAAGCTACCATGTAAGTGCTGGGAATTGAACCCAGATCCTCTGAAGAGCATCCAGTGAGTGTTCCTAACCACTGAACCATCCCTCCAGCCCAACTTGGGAATTCTTATTCCTTCTTTACCAAACAAATAGTATCTCTAGTATAATATATTCATTTATCAGATCTCTCAAACATGGTACCTTCAGAATCCATATTCAAATTTTCGGAGCTATCTGCAGTCCCAATAGAAGCTTCAGACTCAAGGGTTTCGTCATCAGAGGCACGAGGTTCCAATACAAGCATCTCAAATGTTAGTTCTTCCCTACAAGATACAATCAACAAACCCATTAACATGATAGGAAGCAGAAGAAAGTTGACAGGAAGACTTTCCATGAAAGCAAAGAAGGTAAATAGCAAAGACATTTCTTATTGTATCACCAAGGTGATGAAGAGGATTTATTTTTATGCAAAGCAACATGTGGATGAAAGGTACAAGATGCCAGCAAATCTATGAGTGATGTTGGGGGCTAGGGGTAGATAGGCTGAGGCAGGTGTTGTAACTGAGATAATTCTGAGATGAACTCTGGATTGAAAACTAGGAGTTCAAGATTCTAAATTGATTCATAAAATATCAGCAAGTACTCTTCTCTCTCTGGACCTCTGCCTCTTTATCTAGAAAACACACAAGACTGCCTCCAAAATTCTTTCTGGCTCATACATTTTTATTTATTTATTTTTTTGACGAACTGAAGCTGTACTAACTAACTACAGACTTTATTTTCTACCTTGACCACATCAAGGCCTTTGGATAAGTAAATCATTGAACTTTATCTCTGGCTACAGTATATTCTAATTTATCAGGATCATGCACCTGTATCTCAGTAATGTCCCTTCCTTTTGCAGTTAATAAGAATTTTCTTACTAGGGACCTAGCAACACCTTGATTTATTTCATTAGTACTTTTACAAAAACTTAATTCAAAATCCTAGTACCAAAATATCTTCTTATGTTTGCAACTTTTTCCCTCTGCATTATTAACTTTCTCCAATTAACATATCATACAGCTTGTCAATTCCTGGTAATAAGCCAGCTCTGATCTATATTTTACTCCTCTTTAAATCAAGTCTCCTCCTATCAGAACCTTCTTAGCCTTACTGCTACTTTAAATAGCCTGAAATCCACAGACCATTTTTTTTTTGGTAATTTTTTTTAATTAAAATTAGAAGCAAGCTTCTTCTTCTTCTTCTTCTTCTTCTTCTTCTTCTTCTTCTTCTTCTTCTTCTTCTTCTTCTTCTTCTTCTTCCTCTTCCTCCTCCTCCTTTTTTTTTTTTTTTGTTTTTTCAAGACAGGGTTTCTCTGTGGCTTTAGAGGCTGTCCTGGAACTAGCTCTTGTAGACCAGGCTGCTCTCGAATTCACAGAGATCCACCTGCCTCTGCTGCAATTAGAGGCATGAGCCACCAAGCAAGCTTCTTTTACATGTCAATCTCAGTTCCCTCTCTCCCCTCCTCCCCTGTCCCCACCGACACCCCGATCCCAACTCCTTTCTGCTCTTCAGGAAGAGTGAGGCCTTCCATGGGGGTTCTTCAAAGTTGGAGCAGGGCCTAGACCCTCCCCAGTGTGTCTAGCCTGAGAGAGTATCCCTCTATGAGGCGAGGGCTCCCAATGTTCATTTGTGTACTAGGGGTAAATACTGATCTACTATCAGTGGCCCCACAGATTGTTCAGACCTCCAAACTGACTTCCTCCTTCAGGGGGTCTGGAACAGTCCTATGCTGGTTTCCCAGCTATCCGCACAGACCATCTTTGTTTGTTTGCTTGTTTGTTTTTTTAATTAGAAGCAAGCCCCCATGTGTCAAGGCTCAGGGAGTATCCCTCTATGTGGAGTGGGCTCCCCAAGTCCATTCCTATGCTACACAGACCATCTTTTTAAGTGCAGCCTTGCCAGTAGCTTACTACTTCCATGTACAGTCACATGTTTGAGATTTATGCTCACATTTCTGCACTTTCTCTTTCCTAACTATTTCCTATTTAGCCCTTTAAACCTCCAAAACCATGCTTACAAGAGCTGAGGTAGGTCATCATTTCAGTCCCTGGTTAGTAACTACTGTCTCACTATTTCCACAGCTGAACCTTAGCTAGCTGCTTTCAGTTGCCCTAAATTCCAGAAATCAATTCTGATATTAATGTTCCTTGATTCTTCATGAATCAAGTTCTCAGACCTAAGAGGTGAGCTACAGGGACCCAAGGAAACCTTTATGATTTCTTTAAAGAATAATCGGTCAATCAGAACTAGTACATAGTGCCTTCAGGGAGAACCTTTACCCAGTACCCTATAACCCAGGAGAGGTGCTGGCTTGTTCTGTCTAGTTGTTTGGGCCTATGGTCATACTGATTTCTAAATAACATTTCTTACGTTATTATTCCTTTATAACTGCAACTAATGCCTATGTTTGGAGAGAACTTTGTCATAGCCAAGGAACTCTTACTCTTCCTTTTCCAAAACACATCTGTTTATGCAGGCTGGTCCCGACCTGTTGGGACTGTAATACCTCATCTTGGCTCTCCATTGTCATGTCCGTTGAATATGGTCTGAGACAGCATATATTGTGTACCCTCCTATTCCCACTTCTCAGCATCAAGATTCATACTTCATTCATGGAATTTCCTTTCCTGAGGTAAGAATTTCCACACTTACCCTGAGTATAGGCAACAAGTCTCTGACAACTCTACATCCCTTTGACCACCTGACATAGTGACTGACACAGGAGATAATTAATGAATAAGGAAAACTAAAGGGTAGAAGGAAGGAAACAAAAGACAACTGGTATCTCCTTTTCTCTGGACACTCACTTCTCTTTCTGTAGGTTCTCAATCTGCTCAGTCAGCACTTTTTCCTCCTGCTGCATTGCTGCTTGCTGCTGTTCTGTGATGTCAGTCTCCATGGCTATTTCACTAGTCATGGTCTCTTCAGGGACATCAGACATGGAAGGCAATTGGACTTTAACAGGAGAGGATGGACTTGGATAATTTCCTCGATGTATACGCCCTTTTCCCTGCAGAGAAAAATCATTTTAGAAAGTAAGTTAACTGTGTCAGTTTTATGTTGATCACTTTGGACAACAAGTGTCTTCCATCATATCATGAGAATGATAGGATTGAGCAGGCATAGGATATTTAGCAAAATATCACAAATCCAACAAATTAGGTTAAAAGAATTCTATCAAGAACACTGAAACGTGGACACACATTTCCACCCCTGGGTGTTAAGATCCGTCATGCTGAGATGACAGTCTTTTAATCTAAGCTGTGTACTAAATAGCTTCAAGCCTTAAAACTTAAAACTGAGTTATGTGGTCACAGGAGCCACATTTCAAGTGCTCCAGAGCTATAGGCAGACAGTGGCTGCCACACTAACAGTGAAGATACACATTGTTTTCAACATGCTTACAATGTTCTGACAATGCTTAATAATAGCTTTAACCTTGTAAGGACAATCTCTGGGAAGATAAAAAAAAAATGTCCTGAAACTCAGGTTCTAGAGGGAAAAACATCATATAAGAGATCACTATTGTGATATGTTTTCTCAAAATTTTTCTATTTTTAACACAAGGGAGGGAAAATCTCATTATTGTTTTAAATTAGTTACCTTACTTATGACTTTGGTTTCTGGTAATAGCTTACTAGGTTTAACAAATTGAATCTCCTGCCAAGAGTGACTAGATAAACATAAAAACAAACACACGCTTGAAAATACTGGATAGCTAAAGGGGTGGGGCGGGGCATTTACTGGTGATTTGCAGTTTCATAGAGACAGAGTCCGAGCAGAGCTTTGAACCTACTATAGTTGGCAACTACAGCACAGTCCAGTAACACTCTGGAGTTACACCTAGCCTATATACATGTTTACAAATCTTAATCAGAATAAGCTCATTCTTATTAATGAATCATCTACGGCTGTTTTGTTCAATACTGGCAGAAATGGCTTACAAAATCTAAAATTACTTACTCCATTATCCTTCAAAGAAAAAGCTTGCCAACCCCTGAAGTACAGAATAAAAGGGTTATGAGTTGCTTCCCCATAAAACCTCCCTACCTCACACTGGTATGGTAAATTGAAATTATCACAGTTCTTACAGATGTGATAGCCTAGCTTCAATTCATCTGCATGGTCTATATATATTTGGTACAAAAATTTTAAACTTCTAATACTGAATTAAAATGATGAAACTGCTAGTGTCCAAGGATCTAACACAAAATTAGATTATTCTCTGTATGTAAGCAATGTCATCCCAGGCCTCAAAATACTTTCTACAAATCATTTTCCAAATCCGAAGTAACCAGGAATAAAAGTAGACAATGAAAATTAAAACTAGTAAAAACAAACAGAAAACAAAAGCTCTCAAGGATTGTGGCTATCAGGACAAACTAAAAACATAATTGAATTAAGTAGAATGGAAGTTAGGTTTTTAAGAAAAATCCAGAATGAAACCAGGAGAAACCAAATTTCATAGACAATTGTAAAAGAGCAATAGAAGCAAAATTTCATAGACAATTATAAAAGAGACTAAAACAGTAAAAAAAAAGATGCACCGTAGAGGTGAAGGGATAGTAGACATTGACATGTTAAGTCATAAAACATTAAAAAAATCAAATGATGATATTAATGATTGATTTAAATGACTGTTTAAAAGTCCATATATGTCTTCAAAAGAGGACAAAACAAGGTCTGTATTTAAAAACATTACTAAAAACCCAAGCCAAGGGGGGGGGATCTTAAAAGCAGTCAGAAAATAAAAACAAATTCTCTCCAAAAAATAGCAATAATTAGATTCTAAGCTCCACAGAAATAATGGAAGAAAACAATATGGCAAATACAAAAAGCAAACACACACAAGACAATGAAATGATATTTATTTAGGCTGTGAAAAGAACAAGTTACCACCAATCTAGAACTGAGCAAAAATCTTCAGGAATAAAGTAGGAAAATTTGATTCAAGCAGACCTAAGCTTAAAGAAAATTCTCAAAAGCAGGGAGGAAATGCCCAAAAGTTAGATTCAGGAATGAAAACACACAATGACAATGTACAGACTACCTAAAACAAAATGTTTTATATTTATAAATCTATAAATAGCAAAAAAAGAAAGAAAAAACTCCGCTAATGGCAATTAAGTCAGACAATAACACATTAAAGTCCTTGCACATTATCTAGGAAAAAGATAAAAAGTACCAATTAATGAGCATTGAAAGGATACAGGCAAATGATGTGATCTTTAGGCTAAAGGAGTATAAAACCTCTAGCAGAATGAAAATGGGATAATATTAAGGGGGAAGCAATAAAAAAAGGACAAAGGAGGCCAGAAAGGAAAAGGGAACACATCAGGAAAAACAACAAAACCTGCAGATTTAACAGATTTAAAATATAAACATAGGGGCTGGAGATAGGCTCAGTGGTTAAGAACATTGGGTGCTCTCGAAGACCTGGGTTCAGTTTCAGCATCCACATAGTGGTTTACAAACATTGTAACTCTACTTCCAGGGCATCAGACACCTTCTTCTGGCCTCCTCAGATACCATGTATGCGTGTGGTACACAGATATACATGCAGGCAAAATACTTACACACATAATTTTCAAAAAAAATCCACATATAGTATCAATAGCATCACACACACACACACCCCAAATGCAGGCAAAATACTTACACACATAATTTTCAAAAAAAATCCACATATAGTATCAATAGCATCACACACACACACACCCCAAATGCAGGCAAAATACTTACACACATAATTTTCAAAAAAAATCCACATATAGTATCAATAGCATCACACACACACACACACACACACACACACACACACACACACACACACACACACACACACACACACACACACCAAATGCTCATGTTAAAGCTGGGAAATTGTCAGAAACATGTTATTTAAGGGCTACATATAAAATATTCAAAATGGTTGAAAGCAGCTAAGTGTGGTGGCTCATCTGTAATCCTAGCACTTGGGAGGCTCTGAGTCTGAAACTACCCTAGAATATATGAATTCCAGGCCTGGATCTCAGAGAGTTCAAGGCTAGCCTCATCTACAAACAAGTTCCAGGATAGCCAGGACTGTTACACAGAGGAACCCTGTCTAGAAAAACAAACAAAATCAAAAAGAAAAGAGAAAGAATGAAAAGCTTCAAGTCATGTACTCCTTAATACCAGCACTTAGAAGGCAGAGAAAGGAGAATCTCTGTGATTTTGAGGCAGCCTGGTCTGACCTACAGAGCAAGTTCTAGGACAGGACTACACAAAGAGACCTTGTCTCAAAAAACTAAACATAAAAGCTTGGCATAAAGTGAGAAGTACCATTTATAATAGAAGGATTTTCAGAGTGACAAAAGCTCAAATTATGAAGAAGGTATAGCATTTCCAAATTTGTTTATGTCTATATAGCTAAAGCCATTTCATAATGGCTTCAAACGATTTGAATAAAGTATCAGCAAAAGTAAAGACATAGACAAAGCTGTAGTCAGCACAGTAGTAGTCAGGGATTAAGTATGTATGCTCAGAAAACTATTAGGAATCTAGCAGATACATTCTTCCACAGAATTATGTGGGCTATGTCCCAATTTGTTTGTTTGCTTGTTTATTTATGTGAGTCAGGGTCTCACTATCTAATTCTGGTTGGCCTGGAACTCATTATGTATTATGTAGACCAGCTGGCCTCAAACTTATAGAGATCTGTCTGTCTCTTCTCCCCTATGCTGAGGGATTAAAGGTGTGTGCCATGATGCCTTGTTTAAGTTGTTTTTATACAAACTAGGAAAATATAACAAGTACATTTAAGGGAAGGGCATTCTAAGACAATTTTGTATTTATGCATAATCATAGGAGCAAAAATTCTTGATGCATTATAAACTGAACTGAGCAATACATCAATGATGGTTTAACATCAATAAAATTTACAGTTCCCAAAGCCAGGCACTTAGCTTGAGCCTGTAAAACCAGTGCTCCTGAGGCTGAGGAGGTAGATCACTGAAAATTCTAGGCCAGTCTGTGCTACATTGTGAAAAATCTCAAAAAGGTATAAAATACTTTAATGCGGATATATTAAAAACCTTAAATATCTGGTCTACAGACTGAGTTCCAGGACAGCCAAGGCTGAAAAACCCTGTGTTAACAAAAACAAAACAGCAAAAAACAAACAAAAGTCAACATTACACCACAATACCAACTCAGAAAGCCAGGAATCGAATGAACATGCTTAGTCTCATAAAGAAAATAATATACCAAACATCATGTTTAGTGATGGTGGAACATGCTAAGAATGATCATTGTCACTGTTTCATTCAACACTAAACTGAAGGTTCTAGTTCCTTTAGAAAAACAAAGAGGAGGTGTAAGGACTATAAAAAGAACAAATGATAATTCATAAATGATACAGCTAGGAAATGCAAAGGAATGCTCAGAACAATTATTAGGTGACTTCAACAAAGTCACTAAATGTAAGATAAAAACACCAAAGTAAATTGGATATTTTATGTAACAAGTAATGATAAAAATTTAAATAAAATTGATATAAAGTTACATTAATAACTAAAGTTGAAGATAAATGAGATCTCAACATATAAAATAATAAAACACTTAAGATAACTTATGATATACATGTAAAGATCATGTTCATGGGTGGGAAAATCAGTATCACTGAAACAGCAAATCTCTTTAAAAAAAAAAAAAAAAAAGCAATTTACACATGTAGTGCCATCTCAAAAAAAAAAAAAAAATCCCAGGGGTTTTGTGAAGTTGACTTCATACTTTATATGACAATATGAGTCACAAATAGCCAAAACTGAAGAAGATAGGTTGACCTTTTAAAACCAGCTTATTAGAAAGCTGAAGTAAAAGGGCCAGTGAAGTGACTCAGTGGGCAAAAGCACTTGCTACACAAGGTTGACAACTTGAGTTTCATTTCCCAAACCCACATTAAAAACCCAGATGCAGTGGCTTGCATCTAGAATCCTAGCATTCCTGTGGTGAGGTAAGAGGCAGAGACAGATGTTTGGGAAGCTAGTCTGGAGTAAGCAGCATGAAAGAAACAAGAAAGACCTGGCCTCAAACAAGGTACAAGGAGAGAATGGACTTCCCAAAGTCCTCTGACCTCCATACACCTGGGTCACAAACCCATCCCTTGTATACATGAGACACAACATAAAAACACCAGATTAAGTAGTAGTACTGTCAACATGATCGCCAAAATGAGGTATCTAAAAACAAACTAGACATATAGATAAAATAATGAAGCTTTGAGAAGATTAAAACCTTAGTAAATAAAAAAAATTCTTAAACATACCTCCAAAGTACTAATAAAACTAGACTACACTAAAATTAACCTCTATCCATCAAGACAATTTATTTTTTATTTTTTGAGTCAGAGACTTGTTATGAAAGCAATACTGGGCTTCAATTGATGATCATCCTATTGTTACCTCCTAAGTGCTGGGGCTGCTTGCATGTACCACCATGCCTGGCTTGAAAGACACTTCTTTTGTTTGTTTTTGAGACAGGGTTTCTCCATGTAGCCCTGGCTGTCCTTGAACTCAGTCTGTAGACCAGGCTGGCCTCAAACTCGGAGATCCCTCTGCCTCCCAAGTATTGGGATTAAAGGCATGCCCCACCACCAACAGCTCAGAAAGTCACTTTTAAGAGAGTTAAAAAAAATTAAACCATAAAATGTAATGCTTACAACAGAAATAACTGATTATAGAATTTAGGCAGGATTCAGAAAGAATTAGAAAAAAGATAAACCCAAGTATAGAAAAATAGAAAAGCACATTTAGCATGTTCACAAAACAAGGTTATCTTGAAAGCTGAACCTACTTGTGCACAGTAGAGTCATAGGACAGAATTCCAAATTTAAGAAGTGGTATGCATATATGATGGCTAAAAGTAAAGTATGTGACAATACAAGTGCTGGGGAAGTGGTGAACCATTCAGAAATTCCTGTAAACTACTAATTATAGTTCAGCCATTTTGGAAAATGTTAAAGATATATCCCATGACCCAACAATTTCACCCTTATACATTATCCTAATAAAAATGTGTGCATGTTACCTATTCCCTCAAATCAAACTCTATTGTCCATAAACAATACACTGGATAAACTGGTATTTACTTCTGAAATAGGATACAGCAACAAGAGTGAGCTGAGTTACAACTAAACACATCACGGATAAGTCTTATACACATAAAAGCTGTCTGAAGTGTCAGAAAATAATCCATATTATACAACTTCATCAGTATGTGTCTGAAAAACAAAACAGCACTGTGCTCAAGGATACAAATTTTGGTGGCAAAGAAACAGGATTTGCTGCAGTCAGTCTTTAAATGCCTGGTCTGTTTTTAGGTACCCTGTTTTGATTTTGATCATCTTATATTTACAGTACTGTAGTTCTATTGCACTTGGGAGACTGAAGAAGGAGGAATGCAAGTTCAAAGCCAGCCTGATGTATACAGTGGGGGAAAAAAATCAGAAACAGAACTCTGATTAATAGACCTGGGTTAGAATGCTACAAGCCTAGTCTATAGTTGGTTTCCAAAACTAGCAAAAATACTGGAGTCCAAATGTTTTAATGTGAAGGATTCTAAGTGATGACACCTTTTGAAAGTTATTCCCAGTTTACCTAATTACCATTTTTTCTTAATATTAAAGTAGATAACAATGATTGTGGCCTATGAAGAGTTTGCCCTAAGGTTCATAATGAAAAAAGGACACAGGAAGACATAACAGATAGACACAATTCAGTACTGTCAATCAGTACATAGTTAGAATGGTGACTATGATTCTGAGTATGCAGGAAGATACTTCCTTCATGAAGAATTATGATATTTTTTGATGATTCATTCAAAGCAAGTACATGTAACTTGTGGGTTCATTTGTGGGTTGAATATATCAAGAGGAAGAACTATACAGCATCCAGATAGAAGTAGACATAAATAGCTGGAAGCACAAATCTTAGAATTCTAACAAAAATTTTACCCCAAATAGGAAAAGTAAAGGATCACTGTTATCATTCACTGAGACAGGAACTGAATTCTCACTATGTCTAAGGGATCTTCTTTCCTAAGAAAGGTCTTGTATCCACGGTTTTTGTAGAAGACTACCAACCTTGCCTGGTAATCTTGCATAAAGCCTACCTTTGTATGATATGGAGATACATGATATCTATGGTAGTAGGTATTGAGGCTGATTCAGGGTTCATGCCATAATGAGAGTTAGTAAAGACTTTAAATATAGCCACTGTAGGTTTGTGTGTATCAGACTTTCTGTGTAGTGCAATAAGCCAGCCAGAGTATTGTGATACAAGAGTCTCTTTCTCCCTCTAATTCTCTCTCCTTTTCTCTCAGCTGAGAATTGAACCTAGGGCCTCAAGCATAATTTAGTCAAGTATTCAGAACCACTCTACCAGGTTCTGAATATAGTTCACAGATTTCCAGTAGGGGTATGGAGGCATTCCTATAGGATGTATAATGTGGACAATGTTTTTGTAATAATGTTAAAACACTATTTGCCCGTTCCACTTACTGACATTTACACTAATCAGATAAAAGGAACAGTGAGTGGACACACACTGCTGACAACTAGTTATACTAGGACAACCCTCAGCAGATTGCAGAGGGAAGTGCTTTTGTATTCTTGTCATTTTATCATACATAAATAAAAACAGTGAATTTAACCCTTCAGGGTTAATAATTATATGACTTGGACTGGAGAAATGGCTCAGAGATTAAGAGTACAGGCTGTTCTTCCACAGGTCCAGAGTTCAAATCCCAGCAACCATATGGTAACTCACAACCATCTATAATCAGATCTGGTGCCCTCTTCTGGCATGCAGGCAGAATACATACATAATAAATAAATCTTTAAAAAATAATTATATGACTTAACTGATGGCATGAAACTGACTAGTTTGTACTTGTGAATACATGGTCTTAAAGAAGGCAGTGGTATAGAACTGTACTACTAGTTGTATTTGTACAATTACTTGCTTCAAAACCTGAATGACTTAGCTGCTTTTATCTTCAAACACTGGGATAATTGACAAAGTATGACTATTCACATAGGAGTATGTTGTACAGGCTTTGTTTTGACCCTACTTGAAAGGAGCCTATTGATTTCAAGTGACAATTTTTTTCACTGATAACACTTTAAGCTTTCTAAAAAAAATTAGAATTTTGGAAAACTTGTAACTTCCCTGAAAGTTTGACAGCTTCCCATACCACCTCAATGCCATTGGTAAGAATTTAGACAGAAGATGCTGTCCCATTTTAAACCAGCAGTTTTCAACCTGTGGGTCACTACCCCTTGGCAAACCTCTATCTCCAAAAATATTTACATTACAATTCATAACAGCAACAAAATTACAGTTATGAAGTAGCAACAAAAATAATTTTATGGTTGGGGTCACCAGAATAGGAGGAATGATATTAAAGGGCCACAGAATTAGGAAGATTGAGAATCACTGACTTAAATGGTACTGGCATTGTACACAGAGATGATAGGTGTAGTCTAAAAAAAGTGAGAAGAATATAGGATACCATATCTATAACTGAAATTTAATATAAAATGCACTTAAATAAGACAAGCATTTGAAAGAAATTTAATAGTGATGTGCTGTTAGGTTGATAGTCTGAGGAAAAGGGAAGCTTTGGTATGGTAGAATTGACAGTTTCTACACAGTTACTAGTTACTAATAAATGATACCTTTATTTATAGATCAACAAGTTAATGCTTCCCAGTAAAATGAGTATACAGAGACAGGTATTTTGAAATTAGTTTCCACATAGCTTGGTATTTTAGCTTTCTACTCTTCCATTTCTCCTTTGCATAAACACTTTATAAAGAGAGGCAGCAACAACAAAACTCTGTCTAATGCTTATGTAGATAAGAGCCATATTTCTACATTTTGGAAGGTAACATCAGAGTCACAGTTATAAACAGATACATAAGCTTTACTCATGATAGATACTAAAAGCCACAACAGGTATTTCAAATAATAAAGTGGATTTTCTAGGAACATAGCTCATACAGCAGAATGAATCTGAGAACCTCAAATCTTCAACTCCCACCTTTTAAAGATTTAACCAAAATAGAATTATCTGACAAGGAAAAACAGTATATTTCAAATGAACACTGTTTACAGAGAAAGTGAAGGACCTAAAGAAAGTGGTTAAGAAAAAGGCAAGTGAAGGCTGATCAAAAAGTGGGGCCTGAACTGGGATTTGAACATGTAAGGCAGACAGGCACGAATGACTGACAGAGCAGAACAATCCCCGGATGAATCAGACACAATGATGTGAAGTGACTATGACACATTGCAGTATTAATACATACCGAGACTGAACTGCGGGTAATGCTCATAAATCTAACTGCAATTAGTACAGGTTTCTGGATTAGGAAGGACATGAAAAGGAAAGCAGAAGGTTAGAATGTACATGTCACTGCCCCATTAAAAGAGAAGGCTAAACCGTTTAGTGGAATGAGTATATCCATTCTCTGCAGTACTGGCAAGGAGGGGATGCACAGCTCTTCTACTTGCATTGAAATACAGTTTTGCAGTAAAGAAAGCTCTTTCCTTCCTTCCTAGATGAGTACTAATAAATTAGACCTCTGAATACAGAGCTAAAATTCTTAATACAGAAAAGGATTTCTGTTTGTATGCAGTGCCAGGGATCAGCCTTGTCTTAAAGGCAAGCATTCTATCAACTCATGTAAAGTTTCAGATCCAAATTTCACTTTTAGATAGGATGTCTATTATTAATGCCTTGGGGAGATATTTAGGTCATATCCTATAATGAATGTGCTAGCCAGTTGTATGTCAACTTGACACAAGGTAGAGTCATTTTCAAAGATATAACCTCTGTTGAGAAAATGCTTCATCTGACTGGTCTGTGGGCAAGCCTGTGGAGCATTTTCTAGATTGAAAATTAGTGGGAGGGTCCAGCTCATTGTGGCCAGTATCACTTCTGCTGAGCAGGCTGAGCAAGCCACAAGGGGCTAGACTGTAAGCAGTTCTCTTCCCAAAGTTTCTGCCTTCAGGCTTCTCCCCTAACTTCCTGGAATGATGGACTGCAAACCCTAAACTGAAATAAGGCCCCCCACCCCACGCCAAGTTGCTTATGGTCATGGTGTTTTATCACAGTAAATGGGAATCCTAAGACAATGAGCTTCAATTAATGTCTGAGTAAGCTTGTTTTTATATTTCTTCCACTAACCCTACCCTCTGTTGAACATATGTTCTGTACAAGGAAACTGACATAGGAAAGGAAGAAGTAGAATTATTTCAACTCCAATCTAACCACAAATTATAATGACATGGAAGAAGCACTGTGGGAGCCCTAGTAAAATATAAAAACTGGGAGGCTGCTGTTTTGAAAGATTTTCTGGGGATGTGAAGTAAGTACCTGCTGCACAATGTTATTTTACAACTGAAAGGAGGGGTAATAACAAGTAGACAAAAGTTAAACTTTAAGGCATCAGTTGTTTACCAGAACTTCAGATCCTATTGATTCTTAGTTAATGGTAACTGAAGTTATCTACATAATTACTGGTCACTGGTTACAACAGAAGACCATTAATACAAAAGTCAGTAAATGGGCCTGGCAGTGGTGGTGCACGCCATTAATCCCAGCACTAGGGAGGCAGAGGCAGGTGGATCTCTGTGAGTTCGAGACCAGCCTGGTCTACAAGAGCTAGTTCTAGGACAGCCTCCAAAGCCACAGAGAAACCCTGTCTCAAAAAAACAGAGAGAGAGAGAGAGAGAGAGAGAGAGAGAGAGAGAGAGAGTAAATGAAGAAAATAAATTATCACTTATTAGCTCATCTTAAACCCAACAACAAATCCCTAAATAAATCTTTATTTTGATCATAGAAGACTCATAAATGGAATTCTGCTTCTGTATGAATAAGCACTTTAGTTCATATTCAATTCTAAATGATTAAGTTCTCTACTGTCAGAAATCTTGGAAGGACCACCAAAAATGATATGGTTGAGAGTAGGAAAAGATAATGGAAGGATATAGAGAAAAGGTTTGGATAAAGTTAAGTTTTCATGGCATGGACAGGTAAGCAGGGAAGGTTATAAGTTATTCAAAATATTTTAAAAATTCTGCAAATTTAATTACATATATTCTGTACATACATCTAAAATAACTTAAAGATCAACAGATATTCATAGCAACTATGTTTCTTCTGAAAAGTTCCTTCGATGTATAATCCATGTCACAAATAGCCAAAAAAAAAAAAAAAAAAAATCACAGAAAGCCCCTCCCTCTTCACCATGGTTCCATGTTTTGCATCTTACCATTGATCTACGAATCAGTGATAGTCTGGTCTTTGCTTTATTTTCAGCAAATTCCAGGCTACTGATATCTTTGAGACGAGCCTTATATTTATTCATTTGTTCTACAACAATCAGCTCCACACAGCTGAAACAGGAAGAAAGAAAAGACTGTTACAAACGGAAGTAAATCAACTCATGTGTGGTATCCCTAGACTACTTTGAACTGAGTGTCCTAGACAGCTGAAGGGTGAAGGAAGTGTCCTTTATTTATGAGCTCAGACAAAAGAAGATTCAGAATGGTGGCTAACAACTTTGTCTGCATTTATAATAAATCAGATCAATTAATAAATCAGTTAATTCTGGGGAAGGGATTCAAGCCCTTGAATTTTCCAAAAGTTCTACTGCATTCAGATTCAGAAAACAAAAATAGGCTTAAGAAAAAAAGTTAGGGTGAAATGTGGGAATATTGAAGTATTATAATCAAAGAGACAGAGTCATAAGATCATGATTAGACTACATGCTTTACAAAGAGATATAAACTATAACTCGACTAAAGAGAAATCCATTTACAAATTTTAAGTAATCCTAAATCGAAGCAAGCCTTAGAATACCCAAGAATCTGCTTAAAGGCACTGGAGCTTATGAAATCATTCACTGTGTTTGATATTTGGATAAAAAGAACTACACCAACTAAAATCCTGTAGAGATGAATGTGGCTGGCCTTACGTTGTAGTCTTACTGATATCTTGTACACTTTGTAGTGGGTCAGTAGTGTCAGGGCAACGGAGAATGCAAGGTGCAAACACAATGGCCAGAGCATTAGCAGACATTCGATTAGTGTCTTCCTGTAGAGCAATCCTAAGAAATAAAGCAAAACCAAGACAAGTGAAAAGGAGATAAAAATAATAGTGGGAAAATAAGGAAAAGAAGACAGTATGCCCATAGTACTGTGCAGATACCTACCTAAGTTTAGACTTCTCCCCTTTACCTGGAAAATGGGACTTTTACTACTCCTTGAAATAGTATGGGTCATAGGTCAACATACAGCATATCAGGAGAAGTTTGTGACCAGCTGCTTAAGGCCAACATCATGAACATGTCTACAGAGTTGAAGCTGTATTTTTTACTAATTTTTAAAATATGATTTATTTATTTTTATGTACAATGGTGTTTTGCCTGCATGTATGCCTGTGTTACAGTGTCACATCTCCTGGAACTGGAGTTACAAGACAGTTGTGAGCTGCCATGTGAGAGCTGGGAATTGAACCTGGGTTCTCTGAAAGAGCAGCCAATGCGCTTAACCTCTAATCCATCTCTCTAACACCTAAAGTAGAAGTTTTAAGGGATTTCCAAATACCTCACACATCTAATCAGAGAGAGAGAGGGTTGTACTCCCAACCACTTCTAATATTTACACACAAAGATACTTACTACTGAAGCCTCTAGTCAGTCAATTCCTGAGTATCAGGCTTCCACAAATTAGATGTCCACAGACACAAAATCTTTTGTAGTTCAGGTGTCAAAATGGCTAAATTACTTGGTGTCACCATGAAGTGGGAGCCACTACATGCAACAGTCACTCAGCTTAGCAAATTTGTGCTTGAAGAATCTCTAACCCCCTATTTAAGGTACAAAGTTTAGAAAGGCAGAAAGGTATTTATTTGGAGTGTGTGTGGGGGGGTTGGGAGGTTGTTTTTAAACATTGGTAAGGACCAAACCAAGGGCTCTGTGCATGCTAGGTAAGCACTCTACCTCTGAACTACATTCCCAGGCAAGGCACTGACTTTAACTGAATAGAATCTTGAACCCCTACCCCACAAAAAAGGCCAGGCACAATGGTGCATAATCCCAGCACTTGTGAGGCAGAGACAGGAAGATCTCTGTGAGTTCAAGGCCAGCCCAATCTATAGAGTGAGTTCCAAGATAGCAAGAGATACATAGTGAGACCTTGTCTTGGGAAAGGAAAGAAAAAAGAAGAAACTGTTAAATTACCTAACTAGATGAAAGATAAGGCGTTCCAGTGTATTGAGATGAGTTCGGGAGAGCTGATCAATTACTGAGTACACACCCCGGATTGTCTCCTTTCTCTCCTGAAGGCCTAAAAAAATGGTAAGAATGATAATAGCAAGGGCACAGGTATTCTAGTATTTCAGCCATTATGTGACAGACTGGTTTCACATTAAAACTAACCAACTGTTATATGTAATTATAAATTCTTAGGGCCTAAATATAAATACCTCTATACCAATATATGACACATTTAAAGCACAGAACCCAGCTGGGCAGTGGTGGCCCATGGCTTTAATCCCAGCACTGAGGAGGCAGAGGCAGGCAGATCTCTTGTGAGTTTGAGGCCAGCCTGGTCAATAGACCAAGTGCCAGGATAACCTCCAAAGTTACAAAGAGAAACCCTGTCTTGAAAAACCAAACAAAATAAAATAAAATATTAAGTACAGAGTCCATCTGGTATACAACAGATAGCTAGCTTCATAACTGCAGACACAGTTCTTGCTTAGATTCACAACTGAATGTTAACCCACCCTAAAATCTCCTACTGAATATTTTACTGTTTTTATAACCCACATCTTTTCAGTTACTTTTTGAGAAGCAACAAAGAGGCGCACTCAGAAACTTTTAGAAGAATCTATAAAAAGTCAACATTTGAATAGTTAACAGTACACACTGGCAGTTTTATATTGACTATTACAAGCTTAATTTAGGACCCATAAAGGCTATACGACTATAGGACTTAATAATGAATACAGCAGACGGTATTGTTTATCAAGCATAGGACTTTCCTTTAAACCCAAGAATCTTGTGCTCACCCATGGCTCGAAGAAATTCCTCATAGAGTTCAAAGGTCATGAGTGGATTGGGCAAATCACGAAGCCACTGTTTGAATACGCTCGCAATGACATGTATGTTATAGTCATCTAGGTTTACATTTTCAGCATCTATTTAGAGACAATGATTAGGTAACAAGGACAAAAACATGCAAAAAGATTCAAACAGTTCACAAGTAAACATACTAAAAGCCTTCATGTTTCTTAATTAAACTAGTGTACATCTTCCACAATCTAATTACATGCTTAGAATGGCCACTTCTCACCGTGAAGGAATAGTGTTTGTGTCTATATTTTCAACATCTGTTGTGAACACAAATGTAAAAGATCATGTTTTGATGGAGGAAGAATCAAACTGCTATAGAAGTCTCTAAGTGCCGGGCGTTGGTGGCGCATGCCTTTAATCTCAGCACTCGAGAGGCAGAGGCAGGTGGATCTCTGAGTTCGAGGCCAGCCTGGTCTCCAGATCGAGTGCCAGGATAGGCTCCAAAGCTACAAAGAGAAACCCTGTCTCAAAAAAACAAAACCAACAAACAAACAAAAAAGTCTCTAAGTGCTTACTTTCAATTTTTGTATTTTTCTTGTAGATTGGCCCATATACCTCACTCTTGAGTATCAATGCTTTAGAAGTCCAAGGGAAAAGCCCTAAAAGGGCTGACCTTAATTAAGTTATTCTTGGAGATGAGAAGTCAGAGAAATGTGATGTAAACATCTTCATCCTATTTTGCTTATAAATTTCTTAAGGTTATTGATTAGACTATTAGGATACAGAATGAATGATTTACGTTTGTTCTGTTGCACAGTTCAAGAGCCAAACCTGACATATGCCCATAAACTAGAGTAGACCAAGTTCTGACAGAATTTACTGCCTGAGTTTTATGAAGCATTTCCTGTCATTTTCATACTAATTCATTTCTCACTGATTAGTTCCTGAGAAAAACGAATGTGTTCTTAGTGACACAAAGACAACCTTTGTATCTAAATTTGGTTCAAAAAGAACTATTTTCTTCTAACAATAATAAAATGTGTTAAGTTGAGAATGAAGCCAAAGGCAAGCCTTTGCATATACTTTGGGACTAAGCTTTACACTGATAAGTGCTCAACTCACCATCAGTTTAAATAACTAAGTCCTCAACATGGACAGGGGTAGGAAAATCTACTGCACAGAATACCATCTATAGTCAGAAAAGTAAAGACTAACAGGCAGTACTTTAAATTATGGATTCAAAAAACACAGAATTAAATTCCAACATGGTCACTTGTTGTCAATAAGTAATTAAGCTGTTCTATCAGCCTACTTCCTTATGTATAAATGCAGATAAATGATGTTCCTAAATTCACAAGACAGTTTCAAAAAATCTTTGTTTTTTTGCATCATCATTCCATTTATCTCTCTAAACCTAAATTTTCCTCTTCATAAATTAAGAATATCAGAATCTAATTAGTGTGTTAAATAGATTGAGATCTTTTTCAAGTACCTAACCATACCTTATACAATAAATACTGTCAACACATGTTTGATGAATTAACAAAATACAGTCAAAAGAGTCAAAATTAGCAAACAAGTACCACAGAAAAAGTTCTGACCCTACATTTAGAGACGTAATATGTAATAAAACTGAAATAACTTTTTAAATAAAAGTATTACTTCTTGGTTGGGGTGAGCGGCACACTATCTTACCTGTATCTAAACCTTGTCGAAGCTCCTTGATTTTATTAGTTGAACCAGACTTTCGATAAATACCTTCGGTATAAAGCCCATGCATTTCAATGTAGTTTATGAGCTTTTCAACCACTAAAGGAACAGCTCGGTCTTCACTAGTCAAACGGGACAGTTCAACCCCAAATTGTCGAGATGACAGCTCTGGATCATACTAAATAGAAGACAAATTTTGTTTCTAAATGCATTCAAACACTACAGAACATGCTTAGCCAATCTTTAAGGAATTACTTTTTATTTTTGTAGTTTTATGCAGATAACCCTCAGAGTTGGGAGGAAAGGGAATTATGGTTTAAAAAGTATAAATTGATGAGATACTACTTTTAATCATCTATACTGAGAATGCACAAAAGAAAACAAAGACTAGAGGCAGTGGTAATGGGCTGCTACTTTCTTCCCATCAAAAATCAATTCCAGCATAAGATGAGGTTAATTGTGGGAGTAGGGGGTTCAATTTTATATGCAAAAACAAAACAAAACAAAAAACCAACTTAAAATGTTTGCCAAATACTTTGGGAAATCCACTGAATTTTTTCTAATGCATTAACTTGCTAGTAACTTCTATAACACAAAAATACTTTACCATTTCAAATATAAAACTTTATAAAAATCTTATTTGCAACTGTTTCCTAAGCAAAGGCACACACAGACTGGCCCATGATTAGTGTTAGTGCTCCTTCACTGACATTAGTGGCATATCTAATACCACACATGATTAACTAGCTGAAGTAGCAGGCAGAGAAATTATAATAGAGAAAATTTAAGCAATTCACATACAAAAATGCCAATTCCCAATTCTCTAAGACAGAAACTATTTCTACAAACCTTTCTTTCCTTCTCCTTTATCTGCCCCTTCTAACCTATTATCGCCTTCAACCTTCATCAATCAGTAGGCAAGCTTTTAGTCACTCAGCCTACTCTCTACACTTTTTCTCAATTGAGTCTAATTACCTCTTTCAGCTGCTCAATTAACTACTCTTTCAGTACAGGAAAGCCCGGGCTGGATCTGTAGCTCAGTTGGCAGAGTACTGGCCTAGCTTGCATGAGGCTCTATGTTTGATCCCCAGCACTTGGGAAAGAGAGGCAGGAGAATCAGAAGTTCCAAGTCATCCTAGGCTACACAGAGAGTTCCAGGCTAGTCTGAGCTACATGAGACCCTGTTTCACAAAAACCAAACCCAACCAAAACAAAAAACAACAAAAAAATAGCAGCTAAGGATCTCCAAAAGATCTGATGCTTAACACTGAAGTTGAGAAGCAGGTGATACCCAAGAAAGCAAGAGAGGATTAGGCAATGGAGAGCCAAGGAGTCTGTGATGCTAAGTCATCTAGTATGGCTAAACTAAAAGTGAACAACAACAACAAAAACCTAGGCAGAGGCTATAAAGTGCTTTATTCTGACAGCTAAGCAACACTACTGGAGAATTTTAAACAGCGAAGAGTCAGTTTTCTATTATTGTGCATCTATACATTTTACATGTCAGCACTTAAATCTCAGAGAGTTGATTTCACATTTAATTTAAAGGAGTTAAATCAGTGTCAAATAACATCTCTAATACTATTTCAAGGTCTGAGGCAGAATATTTAGAATGTTTAAAGGATGCACAGTAAATGTTAGTACTGTCACCATATCAACTTAGCTAAACTTAGTTGCTAAGTATATATGGCTGAGTCTGTGAGCTCCAAATTTAGTAAGAGACTGGGAGTGATCAAGGAAGATACCTGTAGTCAGCCTTGGGCCTCCACATATGTATACCCACACACAATATCCACCTCTTTCACCTTACATTTCGATATTTTTCCAATCTTCCAGCCTGGGTATTTTCTGTAGCTTTTTAGTTCACTCACCTTCCCTTCTGTACAGGCTGCTAAAAAAAATTCTCTCTCTCTCTCTCTCTCTCTCTCTCTCTCTCTCTCTCTCTCTCTCTCTCTGTCTGTGTCTCTCTTTCTCTCTCTCCCTTCTTTTTTTGGTATTTGGAGACAGGGTTTCTCTACGTAGCTTTGGAGCCTGTCCTGAAACTCGCTCTGTAGACCAGATTGGCCTTGAACTCACAGAGAGCCATCTGCCTCTGCCTCTTGAGTGCCAGGATTAGGCATGTGCTACCACCAACAGATAAAAACTCATAGGAATTTACAATTTAATTTAAAATCAACTGCATTTATCTTTCTAGAATCTCCACTTGACTCTGTTAAAAATCTATACTTATGTATTTTAGTTCATTGGTGAACTCCATCTTTTAAAGCTAATATTTAAACATATCCATTAAAGCTTAAAACTATATATACCAGATGCTTAAGTAACTACTGGAATCTATTTTATTGACTATTTACTAAGTAGTTCAGTTCTTTGTGTCTGGTATGATATTTGGAAAAATTATAATAGTGCTGAGTGATGTTCTCTCTCTTTGAAGAGGTTCCTCCTCTCTTGTACATGCTCAAAATAAGGAAATATCATCACAATCTAATTAAGAACCACCTCAAAGCTAATGGTAAATTTTGTTCAGTTAGTCTATCAATGATTCACCCCTATTCCTAGGGTGTATTTCTTGAAATAGCTCTGCATCGAGAGTCTGGGGAACTGGTTCCACTTTGATGGCTAATCCTAAAATTCTCTTTTCTCTCCTTAGCATTGTAGAACTCTGGAAAATCCTAATTAGCTGAGGCCACTGAGGCTAAATAGCTTTGAAGTTAAAAAACCATGTCCTGAAACAAAATATTCCTAAATTTTAGCCTTATTTCTCTTATGAACAAACCATGGTGGTTCATATCTTTACAGTATGGAACCTCCCCACCCCCATAGTCCTAAGAGATTGCTAAAGCCTCAACAATCTTTTCTGACTTCTGTATGTAAGATCTCTACACAGAATACTGTTTGGTTGTTGCTTTCATGATTACATTTCTATTGCTGTGATAAAACACCAAGACCAAAGTAACTTGGGAAAAAAGGGTTTGTTCTGCTTACACTTCCGTATCACAGTTAAAAGAAGTTAGGGCAAGAACTTAAGGCAGGTACTGAAGTGGAAGCCATGGAAGAACACTGCTTACTGGCTTACTTCTCTCATGGCTTGATCAGCTTGCTTTCTTACAAAACTGAGGAAACTACCTGCCCAGGGTTAGCACCACCCAAGGTGAGCTGGGCCTTCCCACATCAGTCACTAGTTAAGAATTTTAAAAAATGGCCTGGTATGGTGGTGCATGCCTTTAATCCCAGCACTCAAGAGGCAGAAGAAGGTGGATCTCTGTGAGTTGGAGGCCAGCCTGGTCTACACCATGAGTTCTAAGACTGCCAATGATACATAATAGACCCTGTCTTAAACAACAAGGACAACAAAGGTTATTTCCTTGAAGATTCATGTTCAGTATTTTTTAGGTTTCTATACTCAAATACAAGTATTTGATAATAACAGCTCTCTAAGTATATGCCGTTGTTCATGGCTAAAATGCTAATAGTGAACCTTAAAGATAACTCCTCAGAAAACTTAGGAATATTTAACTCAGTAGGAGAAGCCTTTTTCCAAATTGCAACTTGTGAATCAACTTAGCAGCTCACATAAAGTCAA
This sequence comes from Cricetulus griseus, assembly GCF_003668045.3. Lineage (NCBI taxonomy): Eukaryota > Metazoa > Chordata > Mammalia > Rodentia > Cricetidae > Cricetulus > Cricetulus griseus. The sequence continues at coordinate 171,448,184 of NC_048597.1, read as the reverse complement.
GGTAAAGGTTTCAAGAAAATTAATTCAGTTATATACATACATCTCCACATATGCATATTGAATTATGACATAAAACATACTTCTTAATGTGACTAGGGTAATGACATTTGAAAGCCACTATATTATAAAGCCATCAAAAAAGCCCCAACTTCTTTTCACGTGGCCAAAAGACCTGCATATCCACTGTGTAGTCCTGAGGGTGGGAATATCTTACCTTTTTGGAGCACTTGGCTGTGGTTTTCAGACAGCACTTCTTATGGCAAGCATACTTACACACTGGAAAACAGGTTAAAGATGCAGCAATTTTAGTCTACAAATCAATGGCAAGAGCTTATCAAGTCCTCAACTGCAATTTGGATACAGTTTGTTTCTTTAGAGCTGAATCTGCTCTAAGGCCATGAATATATTTTGTTTAAGCTAACCTCTATTAAGGGAAATGAAGTTGAAAACATCACTTAACATTTTCAGTCAGTGTCAATGAACAAGCTTTCTAGTCTTTCTAGGGTGCCTGTCCTACTGTATTCATGTCCCCCACCCACACACCCAATTCCAACAGGTTACTTGTCTCTCTTTATAATTTGATTCACAAGTTCGTGTCTATGTTCTCCCAAGTGCTCTAAAACCTGTTGAAACTCAGAAATTCCAATTAAGAATCATGACTATGCACAAAGGCATTATTGTCAAAAAATGGTTACCGAAATTGGCAGTTTTTAAAACAAAACAAAACAAAACAAAACAGGAAAGGGCTTATTTATTATCCCCAAAGGACCAGAATAGAGCTCTAAGGAAAAATAATATAAGCAGAGTATTAGATATGCTAGGGAACATACGATCAAAAAAAAAAGTTTAGGGCAAAAATGATTTCTAGGCTTGGGAGGCAAAGGTAAGAAGATCTCTATTAGTTCCATAGAGAAACACTGTTCAACTTCTTGGCAAACTAACAAAATATTCTTTCTTTTAAAAAAAAATACTTTATTTAACTTTATTTTATGTGCATTGATGTCAGATCCCCTGGAACTGTAGTTGCAGACAGGTGTGAGTGGCCATGTGGGTGCTGGGAATGGAACTCGGGACCTCTGGAAGAGCAGCCAGTGCTCTTAACTACTGAGCCATCTCTCCAGCCCCCAAGATATTCTTTCTTAAACTTAAATTTTTTGTTTTCTTTTTTTTTAAAGTGTGGTTTTAGCACCAAGTAAATTTTTTAAGGTTTTATTTATTTATTATGTATACAACATTCTGCTTCCATGTATATCTGCACACCAAAAGACGGCACCAGATCTCATTACAGATGGTTGTGAGTCACCATGTGGTTGCTGGGAATTGAACTCGGGACCTCTGGAAGAGCAGTCAGTGCTCTTAACCTCTGAGCCATCTCTCCAGTCCCTAATTTTTTATGTTTTCAAAACTAAAATCAAGTAGAAAAGGCCATGGTATTAAACTGGTAAGGTCACCAAGAGTCTTGAAAACCATTAATTCTATAGAGAAAACAATCTAAATCCACGTTGGCTATAAAAAAGCAATTCTCTAAACCAGCAGTTCACAATCTGTGGGTTAAATATCAGATATTTTGCATATCAAATACTACAACCCCTAACAGTAGCAAAATTAGTTAGGACGCAGCAATGAAATAATTTTATAGTTGGTGGTCATAACATGAGGAACTGTATTAAAGGGTCAAAGTATGAGGAAGGTTGAGAACTGCTCAGTCTAAAGCCATAGTGTTTATATCAAATACATTTCAGATTATTTCCCATTATCAATCTCATTATAATTTTTAAGATCACTTGATAATAAAATGAAAGTTCTTGCTTCATTCAAGTTTGAATCTGAAATCACCACAGGATCATTATTTAAAAGTTTATTCCCCATTAGTGACACCATTTTGGGAGGCTATGCAATCATTACAAGGTGGAAACTCACTGGTTGAAGTAGGTCACTAGAGGTGGGCATTTGAAGATTACATCTTGCCCTCATGTGGGTCACAATCTCTGCTTTTTGGTTTGCCTCTATCACACAACCCAATGGGCATGAAGGACTACAATCCCTAAAAACATGAGTCAAAACAAATGTTTCTTCCCTTAAGTTGTTTCTATTAGGCACTGTGATTACACTAATACAAAACTAATACAGAAAACTGGTACCAGAGAAGTGGGGTTGCTGTCTTGGCTAAACTTGACAAAGTTATTTTAAGTCCTTGAAACTGATTTGGGAGAGGAATGTGGAAAAATATGGAACTTGAGGATAGAAAAGCCCTAGTCCTAGAATGTTGTAAGTAGAACTTGATGAGATATTCTGGAAGGAATCTGGAAAACCAGACTGCTAATAAAAACAAGACAGTGAAGGCCAGGGTCATATGTGCAAACAATGCCCTTATGGAGGATTGAACTAGAGGCTGTTTGTATTTTGGGGCAAAGCATTTATCTCTGTTGATCCAGGTCTGAAATTTTGAGTGAGGCAGAATTAATGGCCTAATTAATTTGATGGAGGAAATTTCAAGAGAACACAGCATTCAGACTGTAGTCTGGTTACTGCTGCCTACATTTAGCCAAGTTTATATTGATAACTGAAAAGTAAAATTAATAAATTTTAAGATTTGTCAGGAAATGGACACATATGTATGGACAAAAAGACCTTGGTTGTTAAAGAGTTTGGCAGCATTAAAAAGAAAATGTTAACTGGGTGGTGGTGGAACACTAATCCCAGCACTTGGAGACAGAGGTAAGCAGATGTCTGAGTTTCAGGCCAGCCTGACCTAGAGTGAGTTCCAGGAAAGCCAAGGCAACACAGAGAAAAGAAAAGAAAAACAAAACAAAAGGGGAAAAAGAAGACGGTATATTTGCACTGGAACCATAGGAAGGGTTCCTTGAAGACATTTCAGGCAGTCATGACAGTCTTTCCAGAGCAACTTGCAGAGTAGCATAAAACTTCAATTCATTTGAAAGACTGCATTAAAGAGGGCATTAACCATAGTGTTAAACTCACAAAGGGCTAACTAGCAAATTGTTTTCCAAAGTTCAGTTGCTCAGGCACTAAGAAGTACTACAGTTACAGTCCAAGAAGGCTTGATTATTTATTACTCCAACTTGACATGCATATGGTACTAGTTTTACACACATGTGGACACAAGAGAGAACCATAAAGGCTTTTCCCTCGAAGATGTCCAATACTTACATTTGCAAACAGAGGCTCTGTCCATTATCCATATCAAGGAAGAACAGTATTCACAGTATGTAGGGATGCTATACTGGGTAGCTTTAAAGATGTGGCCATTGTGCTCTTCCACCTGAATGAAAAGATTTCACTATTTATACTACAGCCAATGAAGTAAATGCTTCCCTAACATGTTTGGCAAATGGGAAATCCTCTAACTTCTTGCTAAGACTTCACCAGGTATTTATTCCAGGTTGAGTCTGTCCATTAGATATGTAGATATTACCAAAACAATGTAATTCCAACAAGCATTTGATGGCTACCTTATGTGACTGAGTCACATGTTAAATTGAAAGCAGCATTTCTAAAATATTTTTCAATTCCAGAAATGTTTTACATTATTGAAAATCACCCATGACCTCAAAAGGCTTTTGTTTTCATGAATTATACCTATTGCTATTTAGAAATTAAAACTGAAAATTTAGCACATTAAGCATTAACATAATCATTTTATGCTTTTTTTCCTATTTTTTATATGTTTATGTTGGTTACCATAAAAAAGAAAATGGTTTCATTGTGATATTATCAATACATACATTTCTTTCTTGTTTATTTGTTTGAGACAGGGCCTCACTATGTAGCCCTGGTTGTCCTGGAACTCCCTATGTAGACAAGGATGACCTTGAACTCACAAAGATCCAGTGGGATTAACGGCCACTGACTTGCCTGGCAAATTTGTTCTTGTTGGCTCTCTTGCTATTCTTGATGGTTTCCTTCCCTGAAATAGTTCCCTGTTCTGCTTTCATGACACACACATTACCCTCTCATGCTCTTCCCCAACTCAAGACATCACTCTCACATTTCACTTTCTACTTTCACGATCTACATATATATTTAATATATAAAATTTAAACCTATAAGCTACATGAGATAAAACATGTGATATTCATTTCAGACTTGTTTATTTCACTTTGTATGACAGCTCCATACATATTACTGAAAATATCATAATTTCATTCTTTATTATCATTTAAAATTTCATTGTATATATGAAGTATTTTCTTTACCCATTAATCTGCTGATAAGCATCTGCCTTCATATCTTGAATGTTGTGAATAGTGCAGCAATAATCATGACTAGTCAAGTATCTCTGTGGTATGCCATCTTAGAATCTTTTGAGTATATACCCAAAAGAGGCACAGCTAGATTATATGGTAATTCTTTTGAGGAACTACCATACTGATTTCCATGTGGCTGTACTAGTTTATATTGTCATTGGTAGGGGTCAAGTGTTCTTCCTCTTTCCTCATATCCTTAGTTAACAACAGCCATTCTAACTGAGTGAAGTAGAATCTCAAAGTAGTTTTAATCTGTATTTCCATGATGGCTGAGGCTGTTGAACATTTTTCATATATTACCCTTTTACTTCTTTTTTATTTTTTTGAGAAAATTTGCAATTCAGCTGACTATATGAAATATTCTTATTTTGGTTTTTAAGTTTTGAAGTATTACAGATTCGGTCAGATGTATTGTTGGCAGACGGCCTCCCCACCTTTGTCTCTTCATTTGTGTTTTCTTTGGTTGTGAAGTAACTTTTTAATTTTGTGCAACTCCATTTGTCAATTCTTGGGATTATTTCCTATGTTGTTAGTTCTGGTCAGAATGTCCTTGCCTATACCTATCATCTGGAATATTTTGCCTAGGATTTCTTCTAGCAGCTTTGTGCTTTCAGATTTTATATTAAGGTCATTGATCCATTTTGAATTCATTTCTGAATTTTGACTTGATTTCTGTACAAGGTGACAGATATTGATGTTGGTATTCAGTTTTCTCAGTTCCATTTGTTAAGAGGCTATATTTTCCCCATTTTACGTTTTTTTGATGCCTTTGTCAAATGTTAAGTATCAATGTGTTTGTTTATGGGTCATCTATTCTATTCCATTGACCTAGCATACCTTTGTTTGTATTGGAACCATGTTGGTTTTCTTGAGAGGATTTCTCTGTGTAGCTTTGGAGCCTGTCCTGGAATTCACTTTGTAGATCAGGCTGTCCCCAAACTCACAGAGGTCTGCCAGTCTCTGCCTCATGAGTGTTGGGATTAAAGTTGTGCTCTACCACTGCCAGACCAGAACCATGGTGTTTTTGTTATTATGGCTCTGTAGTGTAGTTTGAGTACAAGTATTGTGGTACCTCCAGCATTATTCTTTCTTCTTAGGATTGCTCTGGCATTCAGGGTATTTTTTGCTTCCATCCAAATTTTAGAAACTACACTGAAAGTCTTTTGATAATGGTCCTAAATATTAATTCTGTCAATACATGAGCATGGAGATCTTTTTCCATGTTCTAGTACATTTTTCTTTGGTAAGGTCTTTTTTGTTTTTTTAAGCTATTATGAATGGGATCTTTTTTTCTCAGCAAGTTCATTACTGGGAGTAAAAAGGTATTTTATGTTATTTTTTTATCCTGTCATATTGCATAAAGTATTTACCACATGTAATAGGCTATTGGCAGTGTCTTTAGGGTTTTGTGAGTATAGAACCATGTCATTTGTATATTGGGATAATAAGACCTTTTATTTGTATTTTTTATTTGTATTTCTTTTATTTTTGTTCCCTTGTCTTACTGCTCTAGCTATGATTTTGAATATTACACAGACTAAGTGTAGAAAATGGGCATGATTGTTTTGTTCCTGATGTTAGGGGTAATGCTTTCACGGTTTCCCCTGCTGAATATAATGTTGGCTCTGGATTTATAAAATATTCTATTTATTATGTTGATGTATCTTCCATCTCCAGTTTCTTCTTTTTTATTTTCTATCTATCTATCTATTTTTGAGACAGGGTTTCCATGTACCTTTGGAGCCTGTCCTGGAACTAGCTCTGTAGACCAGGCTGGCCTTGAACTCAAAGATCCGCCTGCCTCTAGCCTCCCAATTGCTGGGATTAAAGGCATGTGCCATCATTTCCAGTTTCTTAGTGGATTTTATCAATAAGGGTTGTTGAATTTTGGCAAAGATTTTTTCTGTGGATATAGTCATGTACTCTGGAGTCTTAAATGTATTTATGAGCTTTATATAATTATTGATTTGCACATGTCAAATCATCCTTGTATCCCTGGAATGAAAGACACTTGGTCATGGTACATGCATGGCCTTTGTCTTAGTTAAGGTTTCTCTTGCTGTGAAGAGGCATGATGACCATGGCAACTCTTACAAAGAAAAAACTTTTAATTGGGTGGCTTACTTACTACAGTTCAAAGGTTTAGTCCATTATCATCATGGCAGGAAGCAAGGCAGTATGCAGGCAGACATGGTGCTGGGTAAGTAGCTGATAGTTCTACACCTTGACTCACAGGTAACAGGAAGTGATCTGTCTCACTGGGTGTGGCTTGAGCATGTATGAGACCTCAAAGCCTACCTCCACAGTGACAGACTTCCTCAAACAATACCACAGCCACTCCAACAAGGCCATACCTCCTCATAGTGCTACTCTCTTTAGGGGCCATTTTCTTTTAAACCACCACAGTCTTCTTACTAAGCTCTTGAATTCTGTTTGCAAATGTTTTATTAAAAATTTTTGTGTCTGCATTCATCAAGTACACTGATCTACAATTTATGTTGTATCCTTATCTGGTTTTAATGTCTGAGTGATGCTGGTTTCAAAGGTTTGGTGGAACTGAGCAGTATGTCCATTTGCTCTTCGATTGTACTTTACTGAAAGACTGTTTCTTAAATTAGCTACAAAACAGCTTACAAAAATATATACATATATTTGTTTTCCTGATAATTGCCATTCTGACCAATGTGATCCGGAATTTCTGAGTAGTTACAATTTGTATCTTTCTTGATGGCTAAGGATGTTGATGCTTTTAAAAATATTTATTGCTCATTTGTATTTTTTTCTTTTGAGAACTCTACATTCAGTGCTTCAACCCATTTTTTTTTTCAACTGGGTTATTTTTTTCTTGCTACAAAGGAACTTTTTTTTTAAGATTTTATTTATTTATTACTTATACAACATTCTGCTTCCATGTATATCTGCACACCAGAAGAGGGCACCAGGTCTCATAACACGGTTGTGAGCCACCATGCGGTTGCTGGGAATTGAACTCAGGACCTATGGAAGAGCAGTCAGTGCTCTTAACCTCTGAGCCATCTCTCCAGCCCCACAAAGGAACTTTTTAATTTCACAAGATCCTGTCAACTGTTAATCTGTCCACATGCCCACCATCTTGAAGTGTTGTCTCAACTATTTTTTTCCCTAGCAATTTTAGGCCTAATGATAAGGTCTTTGGAGTTGATTTTTATGCAGACTGAGAGCTAAGGATATAGTTTCACTCTTTTATATTCTTACTAACTTTCCCAGCACCATTATAATATATTAAGGATATAACCCAATCAACTTTAAAATGCTGAATAACCCAACAATGAAATACAAATGACTAGCAGGCACATGAAAAGATGTTTAACATCATTAGCCATGAGGGAAACCCAAATTAAAATCACAATACCACTGGATAACCAAATAGAACAGCTGCAGCATAAAGATACACAGTAACACAGGTACTGGAGAATGTTGAGATTAGAACTCTCCCAGTACTATAGGTAGCATTCCTACTTGGAAAACTGGTTAGCAGATTCTGAAATTTTTAACTAGAATATTATGACCCAAAATTATATCTTCAAGATTATATATAATAGAAATCTAGCATACATCCATAAACCAATGAAAATGTCTAACAACTGGTAAATAAAATGTGAAGGAAAGGGTTGGAACTATATAAATCAGTGGTAGGATAATTGCCTAGCATGCCAAACATCCTCAGCACCCCACCCCCCACCCCACCCCACCCCCGCTGCCCAAAGTGGTATGTGTACAGTGCAATTCTACTGAATACTCAATGTAGCTGACTACTGATACAATAACATGGCTGAATCTCAAGAATACCATATGCAAGAACCAGGAATTGTTCATATAGAGCTAAATTATAGAAACAGTTAAACAAGTTAGAAAACAGTTACTTATACCATTTTGAGAAAATATTCCTAATTTTCTTCCATTTTAGGAAACCCCTACTAAAAGTAGGTGTTCTTGGGATTTCAAGTCATTGTCATTCTAAGTTTTTAAAAGGCATGTGTATACCCTATGGATCTAGTAAACCCATTACTAAACCTCCTTATCAATAAAAATATAAGATCTGTTTCAAAAAGCTACTGAGCTGGGAGGCATTATTTTTTATATTATACCAAGAGTTTATCTTACCAGATCAGTTTCTTTTTTTCTCCTTTTCTTTCTTTCTGTTTTAGGCACCTATCGGGGGCAAGCAGAAACATAAATTGGGATTACAAAAGACTAACATACTCTCTTCTTTGCAAATGTTTGAACAGCTTCTACAAATAATAAACAGTTCTTTATTCTTTAAGAGTAACTGTGCAGAGCTAAACCAAATTTGAGAAACTATTTAAGTTTGGTAAAATGAAGTGCTAACAAAATCAGAAGTTCTTTAGAGAATGATCTCTTTTTAAGTGGCACACCATTTTTAGACATTTTAATCACTAGTCAAATGGTCAACTATAAAGGTTTTGCCATCTACAATGAACATAAACATAAAGGGGTTATATGGAGCATGGAAGAGCCCTGATGACTAAAAAACAGAAGAGCTTAAATCTATCCTTTAACAGCCATCAACTTGCAAAACAGCATATAAACCTAGTAAGAAACTTTTTGTATTAATATACAAGCCTGACATCCACAACACAGGATTTCTAGAAATACACTGATAACCTTGTTTAAACAGATATCTCTTTAATTAAAACACACACTTTTTTTTTTTCCAGACAGGGTTTCTCTGTGTAGCTTTGGAGCCTATCCTGGCACTCTCTTTGGAGACCAGGCTGGCCTCGAACTCACAGAGATCTGCCTGCCTCTGCCTCCCAAGTGCGGGGATTAAAGGCATTCACCACCAACGCCCAGCCAAAACACACACTTTTTTTAATTAGATTTTTTTTCTATATAAAAGAGTCTGTCTTTGACCACTCCATCCAGAGTGATGGGATTACAAGTATATGTCACCACATTCAAGAAGTATTTTTTGGTCTTTTCCAGGTTGGCCTCAAACTCACTGTATAGCTAAGTTTGACCATGAATTAACTGATCCTTCTACCTCTACTCCAGAGTGTGAGGATTAGTGATGTGTGCCTCCACACCTTGTTTTATATGGTACTGGAGCTCCGATCTGAGCTTCATGTATATTTGGCAAGTACTCTAGCAATTGAGCTATGTTCCTAACTCCTACCTAACTATCTCTTTTGTAACACAGATTACAAAGTGTTTGCTAGCTGTAAAGCAAGATTTAATTAAAATATTAAGCAGTACAATTTCCTAGCTCCTAACAGGACCGAAAAGTAAAGATTAATATTACTAATGTTTAAATTTCCCCCCAAAACACATTTTTTCTTAAAAACTGTTTCAAGAGAGATCTAATTTGTAGGTTCTTAGGTAAAAGATACTCATAATTCATTTCACCTTTAACCATATTTTTCAGAAGCCAATTCATGTGTAAATCTCCATTAAAGCTGAAAGTATAATATTGAGGGCACACTATTAAGTTTTAATTGTAAAGGATATGTTCAGTGAAAACAAGTGCAGAAAAGAATATATGGCAAAGTTAGAACAGAGTTCAGGGGATCTAAAGAAATGATAGATTGTTGCATTCTCTGTGATATTTTGCTGAAATACATTGTTACAGTTACTCATAATCCAGCCTGCTTTTGAACTATGACTCTCCTGCTTCATCCTCTTCAGTATTTGACTACTAGCATGTGCCACCATAAACAACATAATCAAAATACATTGCATAGATGTAGAAAAATCATAGTGAAACCTATCATTGTATAGAAATAATATACACTAATACTAATAAAAATGTTTCCTAAATAGATTCCTTACAAAGAATTCATAATTTAATGGAAACCAAAATGTAACTCATTTACCTTTGAGCCTGTGCTATCCAGAGTCTTGAATTCATTCATGTATTCATCTAAAAACACCTTGAATGTGTTAACCCAAACTCTCACTGGAGATTCATTCCAATCACGTTGCTCAAGCCTCATGGTCTTTTCCAAAATCTGTTCAAACAGTGCGTACAGGTCTTTATATCGTATGCTTTTCCCATCGTCCATCTAATGAAAAGAAAATGTTAATTAAGTTTTATGAAGACATTCTTTAAAGACTGATTCAAGTTATACTGGGGAACATAGGTTAGGATCTTGACATAGTTTATAACTAGCCAGCTCAAGAGGTTTTGTAGTGTTTGCAAAGACCTACTATAGAATAAAATGTAAACAAGATAAACCTACTACACATGAGTAAAAGACCTAACAGGTGAACTAATATAATAATTAAAAAAAAAGTCCTAACAGTTGAAGTAACATAATAGTTAAGCAAGTCCTAAGAATTGCTCCTTTGAGTCTGGCTTTATAGCTATGTTGAATTGTGAATATCTCTTAACATGGTCTTAGCTTACCGCCAAGGCAGATGAGTAAGAGCTGAAGATATTTTGCCGAAATTCTTTCAGGGCTTTTTTAAATACAACATCCACTAATGTATCTTTCTTGCTGTCTTCATTATCTAGGTCATTCATCTAGGGACCAACCACAGAAAATTAATAATCAACTCACCAAAAAAGATACAAATGCAATAGTTGAAATGTCTCAAGTAATGGCTATTCTAAAAGTACAAGCCACTGGCCATGACAGAGCTTAATTAAGAAAAGGACAGTACACTAGATCACATCTAAGTTCCCTTCTAAAATGTTGATTTTATAGTTCTGTTAACAGAAAAACTATAGAAGTACAACAAGCTTCACCTTCATGTATGACAATAATGAAATCACAGTGGAGACTGAAACTTTAAATCCTGTCTGTGCATTTCCTATTATCTGAACTATCGATGCCTGAATTACTGAAGAAGTTTTAATCCATCTTTTTACAACAGCATATCCTGTATATACAAGCTATATATACAACAGCACATCCTGTATATACAATCTTCTTGAAGGCTATAACTCAGCAAGCAAAGTGTACCTTTTTCAGAAGAAATTCATCCATACTTTTTAAATCACTGGCACTTGCTATGATTTGGACAGAGTCATTTTGCCAATGTATAGAATCCAAAGCCACACTGCTGATTTTCACACCTCTCCTACGCTTTGCCTTTGGAGAAGGCTCCTTATTCTCTTTGAACTCTTTTCGGCAACTCCCAGGCAGTTCTGGGCTCAAGGGAGGTGTTGGGTGATACTGAGTTAATTCTACAATTCAAAATAGATATAAAAAGATATACTTAGTTAAAAAATATTGAAAATCTTCATTCTTACTGTAAAAATCTTAGTCCCAAGATGAGCAAGAATATGCAACAAACTAGCATATTACACTGTTCATTCAGTTGTAACTTTGCTATACTTGTTTGAAGGAGATCCAGTTATATCGAAATCTAACCAACAAACAAGAGAATTGGAAAAATCACAATTTTTATTATAGTACATTCATGAACACATCAGCAATACTGTCTGTTGATAGTTAACAACTTGTTAGGGAATCAAGTGGCTCACCTGGCTTGCTTTTGCTCTAATATCTTAAGTATTTAGCATTTTCTTACACATAACCCTTATAACTGTCTAAATTTTCATAGGATTTGTGGAGTAAACAGGCAGTATATATTACAGAAGAAGCACCACGGTTTTTTGGTTTTTTTTCTTTTTTGTATTTTTCCATACTAGGGAATAAAATTCTATGCAGTCCATTACAATTGAGAACCAGAACTAGATTAGACTTGCAAGCCCCATCAGAAGCCTGAGGAGAATGTTGACCTCTTCTCATTGCACAGGTGCATCTACCCTCAACAACAGCTTATCCTAATTCCATCTAAAAGCTAACTCTGATAATGAAACAAAACAAAAAGTAGTTCCCTATATAAAAAATGCCATTTCAGACAGAAATTGGAACAAACTCAATCTCAATTGGGGCCATGAATCCAAAATGATTGATAGATAAATACATAGATACATACATACATACATACATATATCTCACATATAATACATACATATGTAGATAGATATAAACTGACTTCACTATAACTTACTAAAAAATTACTTCATTTTGCAAAGTCAGTACCTTAGAATGAAATACCAATATCAAGTAAATTATAATAGAAGTTTAGCATTAAAAATAAAGGCTACCTTACTAAATTTTTACCTAAACATAAATAAAAAGCATAATCCTAATTTTTATAAAGCTCCTTATATAATGATATCTGCTTATAATGTATATTTTCAACTAACAAGCCTAATCACTCATTTTGTGGGGGGGGGTATAATAGACTATAATTACTGAAAATGATAAATTTAGACTGATTATTGTCAAATAAGATATTAAGAAAATGAACACTTGAGTAATGCAATGGGGGAAATTAAGTTTTTCCAAGCAGAGTTAGATCAGGGTTAGAAAATCACTGAATTTATTATTTTTATCCATATCAGTTGGTCAGTTGACAGGAACTAAGCCACAAGATACACAATGAGGGGTTAATTTCTCTACCATTCTTTCAAGTGCTAGTTGCTGATAAATACTTTCAAATATATTACAGCTACGTACTAAAAGTCAAAAGAATAGCAGCATTATGAAATGGTAGGCATCTGCTAAGCATTAATGTATAGTAGATGTGACATAATAGATGTCAAGTTGACAGGATCTAAAATCACTTTGGAGACAATCTCTGGGCATGACTGTGAGGGATTATCTCAATTAGGTTGAGTCAGAAGAGCACCATTAAATGTAAGTAATACCATTCTGTGGGCTAGGGTCCCAGACTCTTCTGTCTGCTTCCTGAATGCAGACTTATGTTCATGCTGCCATGCCTCAGTTGTCCTTAAACTAGAAGCTAAAATAATTTTTTTTTTTTTTTTTTTTTTTTTTTTTTTTTTTTTTTTGGTTTTTCAACACAGAGTTTTTCTGTGTAGCAGCTCTGGCTGTCCTGGCTCCCTCTGTAGACCAGGCTGGAAATTCTTCCTTTTGCTTTGATAAGGTATTTTGCCACAGTAATGAGGAAAGTAACTAACACAGTAAATACCTGACATACATTACAATGGCTAAGAATGGGGACTCTGTGCCAAGCATGAGGCAGGACTGTCTCAAATTCAAGGCCACCAGGGCTACAGTGTAAGACTTTTTTAAAAAAAAAACACCAAAAAGAATATGATTATTGCTGGTTGTGGTGGTGCACGCTTTTCATCCAAGCACCCAAAGATAGAGGTGGATCTCTGTTGAGTTCAAGGCCAGCCTTGATAGTTCCATGACAGCCAAATCTACACAGAGACCTTATCCTAAAAACAAAACACACAAGACAAAAACAACAACAACAACAACAAAAAAAAAAAAACAAAACAACAGCAGCAACAACAACAAAACAATGTCAATTCTGGAATTGGAATGCCTAGACTCAAATCCAAATCTTAGGTCTTTCATTTCAATATGTGTAAATAGATAAATTCTCGTACTTTGGTGGTCTCACCTATAAACCATGAATAATAATAATATCAAAACAAGAAAAATTCTTCTGAGAATCAATAGATTTAATATATATAACATGTCTATTGTGGTTTTACATAGCACTCAATAATGAGCTAATATTATGAATTACTATGAGTATTATGTATTTATTAAATAAGTGAATCAAGGTTAAACCTTTACAATTTAGAAAACAAGGATTAGGGCTGGGGATTCAGCTCAGTGGTAGAATACTTGTTGGCATATACAAGGCTGTGGGTTCAAACCCAAGCATTACCAAAAAAGAAAACAAAGGCTAGTCCAATATTCATGATCACTGAAGTGGCTGTGCATCGCTGTTCTATGCCACGTATTCTCAGAGCTTCTCATACAAGTTAAATATGCCTTGCTTTATTAAGTAAGGAAGCATTTACCAACACTAGTCCTATCTCATTAAAATATCAATCCAAAAGGACTGTCAATATGAAGAGGAAAGGCACAGTACACTTTCAAAATTAATAACAGAAATTATGAAGCTCCATCCTTTCTCTATTTTTACCATCTGAAAATGGATTAGCAGATATCACATCTGAGCCAGCAAAGAGTGATGAGACCTCCGACTGGGGAGTAGGTTTTACTCTAGTAGTCTTCTTCTCTCCTTGTTTCCCTTTGGCCCAGAATCTCATCTTCGCTCTCTGGGGTCTGTTTTTAAAACAAAATAAAGGTAAGATGGAAAGCAAATATTCCAGTTATACTTGTGTATCCTCTTAAGCTTTATATACTTTTCACATGGAGTAATCTATTTTAACTTTGGTGTGTATTTGTGGAGTACAAGGTATCAAACTCTTGGTTGCCAACACACTACAACTGAGCCACACTCCTAACATAGAAAACCATGACAATTTAAATCATTTCACAAAATAAAACAAATCTCAAAGCAGTGAAACTAGGATTTCAGTTTAAGCTTCTTGATGTCAACCTGCCATCTTTTCATTATTATATTTCATATGTAGCTTACAACAAAGAAAACACATTCAAAGAAATAACCATTAGCCACTCTAAAACGGTTCCTTTATCAATTTCTTTCTAATCTTTGTTTATAAACATCTTATTGCTAAGGGCATAGTGTTGAGTACTTACATAGTTTAATTACACTTTATATTTCAGGTTGAACATCAATAACTTAAAAGATCTAAATCCTAACTGCTCTAAAATATAAAGTTATCCTGTTTGTTTGTTATTTCTGGGATTTGAACTTAAGGCATCCTCCATGTTAGGTAAGCATTCTACCACTGTATTGGTCTGAATGAGAAATGTCCCCGATAGGTTCAGATACTGAATACTTGGTCCCCAGTTGCTGACACTATTTGGAGAGGTTGTGGAATTCTGAAGTTACTTACTGGAAGAAGTCACTATAGGCAGGCTTTTAAATGTTTATAGTCTTACCCCACTTCCTGTGCATTCTCTGTTCCTGCTTACTGTTAAAGTTGTGAGTGCTCACTTTCCTTATCAAGCTGCCATGCCCTGAGACAGACTCTCATCCCTTTGGAACTGTAAGTCAATATAAACTTTTCCTTCCATAAATTGCCTCAGTCATAATGTTTTATCACAGCAACGGGAAAGTAGCTAATGCAACACTAAGGTCCATCTCTATCCTTCTTCTGTTCTTTTTTATTTTGAGACAGCATCTCACAAGTTGCCCTGGCTGACCTTAAACTTGAACTTGTGTTCATTCTGCTTCACCCTCATTAAAGGTCTGTGCCACTAAGCTGGGCAGTTTTCTACACTATAATGCCTCTTTTTAGTGACACATTCTCTCTCTCCCCCTCTTCCATCCCCTCCTCTGGTTTTTTGAGAAAGGGTTTCTCTGTGTAGCTCTGTAGAGCAGGTTTCACCTCCAACTCAGAGATCTGCCTGCCTCTGCCTCCCAAGTGCTGGGATTAAAGACGTGCACCACCACCACCCAATGACTCTCTTTTTTTTGTGTGTAAATTCAATGAAGTACATTGAAATAATAGCAGTTCATGTATACTGACGTAACATGTATTCTAACTTTGTACTGGAGAGGAGGTCTAATTTGTGTTACTACTTTGTGAATGAACATACAGACTGAATTTGAAAACTTTCAGCACCTGCTAGGTAACAAGCCTGTATCTAATTTTCACAATTAAAAAGATAAAGAAGCACTATTATTTGTACTTTACACTTGAGCAAATTTGAGCTCAGAAAGCTGATTGAGAAAGAAATTAAAATCAGATCTGTGCCCTCACCCCCCAAAGGGTTTCTTTGTGTTCTGGCTGTTCTGGAACCCCTTCCGTAGACCAAGCTGGCCTTAAATTCAAGAGATTCACCTGTCTCTGTCTTTGGAGTACTAGGATTAACACCATGCCAGCTGTATCTGGTTTTGTGCCACGTGATCTCTTTTAAATTTTTATAGAGTTATTACTAGAGTTATATGTTTATATTTTAGATCCTCTGTAAGACTTACTACAACCAATGCTAGCCATCTACTTTCCCTATTGTCTCTTACTTCAAAGCACTGTTTTGAACAACTGTTTCTTATGATATTTAACATAGTTACATCATTATCACACCATGACTGAAGTTCATGTTCTACCAGTTTCCTATTCTGTAATACTGTAATTTTACTCAGCATTTAAATTATGTTATATTCAGTATTCATTTTTATTATGCAAGTAACATTTATAGTTGAGGTCTGCTGTTCCCTATAAGTCTCTATTTTTGAGTTCTTTTTGCTTTATTTTTGGTCTGTTCTTTAAAAAATTGCTTGCTTTATATTGTTTTCTTTTCTACCTACAACTCCCCTCCAAAGTGTTGCCCCATTTATGTATATCTTTTAAGATGTCACTGCTTACTGGATAGACTTGGGGGTGGGGGTGCACAAGTTCTTGTGGCTTTTTAAGACTGGGTTTCTCTGTGTAGCTCTGGCTGTCCTGGAACTCTCTCTTAGACTAGGTATGCACCACCATACCTGGCTGGACAGATACCATTTAAAAACCTACTTTCACGTTACAGTAGAAAAACCTTAAAGTTTTTAAAGATAGTTCTATTTTTATCCATTATGTTGTTTGGTCCTTGATGGAGCTTAAGTTCTAGGAAATTTGATTGATTGTGTAGACCTCCAATTTTAAAATCTCTTCCTTCTACCTCCTGAGTGTTGGGATCACAAGTATTCATCACCATACCCAGCCTGAATTAATTTAGTAATATTTGCTCCTCTACATTTTTTCTTTCTATTGGGTAACTGATCTTTTAAATAGGTTCTAGAATTTCCCTATCTCATCCAGTTATTTTTCTTTTTGTGCAGCTGTCTGAGATATATTCTTCACCTGTCTTCCTTCTTGTTACTCACTTATATTGGCGTGTATGTGTGTGTTGCCAAGTGTTCTCAGTCACCCTCCATCTTCCTGAAACGAAGTTTTTCACTTGGAGTTTACTAATCTGGCTAGGCAATAAACTCAAGGCATCTATCTACCTGTCTCTTCCACTACCACTGGAGTTATAGGCATAGCTTCATACCTGAATTTTTATGTGGGTGCCAGGTTCTGAACTCAGGTCCTCAAGCTTGCTCGGCAAGCACTTTACCCAATGAGCTGTTACCCTTAGCACCATTATAATCATTTTTAATTTTCCAAAATTATTTTTGCTGTGACTGTTTCTCTTTCACATATTTTGTTTGGTTTCAGTTATATTTATTATATAAAGGTTTCACTGTTAATTGTATTTATTGGTTTTGGAGTTTTCTATCTTCCTTCTTAACAATAACATAACAATATTTTTGTTAGTTTTGGCTCTTTCAATATAGTGTTCCTTCAAATGTATGGTGATCAACTGATACCTAATTATGATTAAATGTTAAAGTGTTGCTTGGAAGCTCTAGTGTGTACTAGCAGAATTCCTAAACTACTGTCTTCCTTATATGATTGTCTGGTCAATTTTGCAAGGGGATCTTCAGATCTTTCCTCAACAGATAAACAAAGTCCCAAAGATTCTTTGAACCATTTCCTCAAAGGATATAAAAAATGTAGCATCTGGCAAGGAAAAAAGCTGCAGGATTTAAGCATTTAATGTAAATTTAATGTAAAATTCATTAAAAAGTAAATATAGGGGCTAAGTTAATAAATAACTGGTTGCACAAGCATGAGAACCTGGTTGAATCCCCAGAATCCATGGGTATGATAGGGCAGGCTTATAACTCCAGTAACTAAGGAGGTGGAGATAGGTAGATTCCTGGAGCTAGCCGCTGCCAAACCAACAAGCCCAAGATCTCAGTAAGAGACCTATCACAAAAACACAGTGGCTGGCATCTGAATGAGGTTGACCTCTGGCCTCCACATACATGCACCTGCACTAAAGCACACATATACCTGTACATTCATGCATTCACATCTACACACACACACATTGAAAACAAGAATAAACCCCAATAAAATGGCCCACACCTTAAAAATATTGGGCAAACTTGCTGGGTGGTGGCGGCACACACCATTAATCCCAGTACTCAGGAGGCAGAGACAGGCAGATCTCTGTGAGTTAGAGTTCAGTCTGGTCTACAAAGTGAATTCCAGGACAGCCAGGGCCACACAAGAGAAACCCTGTCTTGAAAAATTTATCTTTTCCAGAAAATAAATTTATTATTTTCAGCTAAGAATAGAGAGAGGGTCAGTTGGCCTACATCTGTCTTTCTCAGGTTTACCTACTTGGTTAGTATTCAGTTTTTTCTCAACTGTTAAGACATTTACATGTTTGATTTTGTCTGTTTTGTTTCATCTTTTGTGGGTTTGGCTATTTGAGCAAATGAAATCTTCCAGTAACTTGACAAAATGACCAACACAGAGGTAAAGAGAAGCAGCACCTGCTATGTGTTCTCTAGGCCTGTAAGGAAACATGGAGGTATTCTTTTGACCACACACATGCAAATCTCTAAAGGATGATAATGGAGACATCAAGGGAATGAGCACTGTTCAAAAAAGAATGCCTCAAAAAGGTTGCCATGGTAAAACAGGAAGAGTATACTTTACCCAGCATGCCACTGTAAACAAGGGCCAGAATCTCGCAAAGAGAGCTGATATGAGAATTGGACCTATTAAACACTCTAGGAGAAAGCTTCCTAAAATAGGTGAGGGGAAATTGATCAGGACAAAAAAAAAAAAAAGCCAACTGAAGAGCCAGCCTGCTCTACCAAGAGAAGCACACTATATGAGAACTAACGGGTTAGTTGCTGGAGCCCATGTCCTATATACATAGCTTAGTGTACAAAGAAAAATAAAGGACCTAGATTTTTCTTAAAAAAGCAAATTATTTTAATATAAAAACTCAGTATTAACTTATTAAACAAAATCAATGAAGGTAATTACTCCTATTATGTCTTTTTTTTTGTTTAATTTTTTGAAACAGGGTTTCTCTGTGTAACTTTGTAGACCAAGCTGGCCTCAAACTCACAGAGAAACGCCTGCCTCTGCCTCCTGAGTGCTGGGATTAAAAGTGTGCTCCACCACCCAGCTCTATTATTTTTTTATATACTTCATACCTTATGTCCAAATCTGAAGACTTTTGTCTTACTGTCAATTTTGTAATCTCTTCTTGAGACATAGCCTTATGGAGCTTTGCTTGCTCATCAACTGAAGAGAATCGTTGTGATGTCTGTAGGAATTACACATGGAAAAGACTTAAAATCAAGTAAATATATGACACTATGACTGAATTACAACTCAGTAACCACCAGTTTACATTTCCTGGCAATTTAGCAAGAATTTCATCTGGTAAATTAGGAAAATGGTCAAGACCATTCAAAAACAAACTCAAGAGAATATAAATCTGAGAAACAACACAACACTAAATATTATTTTCTACACCTCTTTTTATTTGTACCTTAAGGTGAGGAACTTTACAGGTTATAGATTATTGTTATATCCATTCAAAGTTTAAAAAGCAAGGCCACACAGAAGAAAAACCAAAGGATCACCTATATTCCAAATTATAAACAATTATGGTTATCAAACAAGAATTTAATTTCATTTGGCAATTAATGTACCCCTCTAAGGACAATTCAGTTCTGAGATTTCTTGTTACTTATTCAAGTAATTTTCTTGTATTTCATCTGTTAAAATACCCTTTAGCCTTTTGATACGCTTGACTGTGGCACACAGAAATAGAAAATAACCAGAGTTGTTAAAGACAGATGTCTGTGACGAATATAGAGTGCAGGAAATATGCATCTAAAGCATAAAAACAGACAAACAACCGTTTTTAAGACAACTGGTAAGAAACAAAGGAAGTAGGTAACGTATACCTGCCTCAGCTTACTACCTCTAGGTATTACTAGTTTCTGTGCCGTAACACAGAGAGGTGGAACCCAGGTGAAACTTGCTATACTACTTTAGCTGAACATATGAGGATTTAAAAAGTTCATGGCAACCAAAGTAAGTAGTGACCAAATAACAGAGATGCATAATAGAAGAAAATCTGGAGATCTAGAAAAGGTTCCCTTTGCCTATTTGAATTAGTACTAATCAATACTTTTATATGTGACAACAACCCAAGACAAGGATAGAACCATCTGAAATGATTACAGGTAAGGTTAGTAATGATGCTGGTGCCCAAGAGCCAGGAACTGAAATCTATGCTGCACAGGCCACTATAAACTTGCCTCAGTAGTTGCGAATAATCACCCTCCAACTGAGTATTATCAGGGTCTACTGGTTTTGAAAGGCCCAAAAGAATCAAACTCTGGACAAACTCAGAACAAGCTCTGGAATATTACCAGAAAACCATAGTATACAGAATACTAATTGGGAGGGAAAAAAGGACAATTCAACTAACCAGAAAAAAGTCACAATTTAAAAAAGAGTGCTATAAAGAACCAGAAACATAATCCTTAACAAGAAGAAAAATCAAGTTATTTACATTGACTGAAATGTTATTCAATTAGAAGGATATTAAACTAATAATTATAATTGTACTCTATATGATGAAAAGGGGAAATGAAAAGCAAAACTTTATGTAAAGATTCAAAATTCCAGGTCCCCAGGTTGATGGCTGGGATACCAGCATGGGACTGATCCAGACCCCAGGAACATGGGTTTCAGTGAGGAAACCTCGGAAATCCACAGGACCTCCTGTAGTAGTTCAGTACTTTTCCCTACCATAGTTGTAGACTTTGGGAGCCCATTCCACATAGAGGGATACTCCCTGAGCCAAGACACATGGGAGTGGGCCTAGGCCCTATCCCAAAGGACACGATAGACTCTGATGACACCCTATGGAAGGCCTCACCCTCCAGGGGGAGCAGAAAGGCTATATGATAGATAGGGTTTTAGTTGCGAGGGGGTGGGTTGTAAGGAAGGAGGGAAGGGAAAGGGAACTGGGACTGACATGTAAAATAATCTTGTTTCTAATTCAAATTAAAAAAAGAAAAACAAACAAAAATATTCAAAATTCCAGAGATGAAACCTCAATATCAGTGTTAAAAAAGAATTCTTACTGCCACATACTATCTAATTACATTTCTGTGAAGATCTAGAATAGTGAGTGGTTGTTTCTGAGAGTAGTCTGAAGGAGATTCAGTAGAAACATAAGAAAATTATTAATATTACAGGAATCTTGATACTTGAAGCATAAGTTTCATACATATCACTCAAAAAAGCAAACTGTCCAATGAAGATCTATGTCACTGGATGTACTAGACCTCATTTATAAATAATGATAATAAAAATATAAATCAATCAAGTCAATAGTATGCAATCATACAATTTTACAAGGATAAAAGATGTTAACACTTAATATGTAATTTAAAAGAATATACTCACTACCTATAACTAAGTTCCTCAAAAAACATTAAACTCAAATGTCAGTCTTACATGGGCATTTATCGTGTGTGTGCGTGTGTGTGTGTGTGTGTGTGTGTGTGTGTGTGTGTGTGTGTGTGTGTGTGTGTGTATGTATACATAGTTTTTTTTTTTTCCTCAGAAAAAAATTGTGGAGGCTTTATTTTTGGTTCAAATTCATAGAGACTGCCAATCAGCAGGTTTACTGTTTAGCCTTGTTTGGCACAAGCTATAGAATGGAACTGAAGATGACTGGTTATGGGAAACAGATATTGAAAGTATATCAAAATTTCAGCAAAAAACAAACAAACAAACAAAAAACGTGTAGGCTTGAGAGATCCTCAGTCCATGAAGTGCTTTCCAGGCAAGCACTAGTTCTGAGCTCTAGTCCCAGAAACCAAATATTTGATGATGATAACAAACCAGACATGGTGGTGTACATTTGTAATCCCAGCACTGGGAAGGTATAGACAGGCTGATCCCTGGTGCTTGCTAACCACCAAGCCCCAACAAATTGGTGAATTTCCACCACAATAAAAGACTCTTTCCCACAAAAACTAATGAGAACCACAACTAAAGATCAACACCTAGAGTTAAGGGCTAAGCTCCACTCAAGCACAGACAGGCACCCATATGTATGATACACATAAACACAAAAATACAGAGGGATACTTGGAAGACTGAGAGTTTGCTGTTCCTAAAGATAGACAGCTATATGGCAATTCAGTAAGGGTATGGTAGCTGTGTTCCATGGCTATAGGAGGACCCAGAGAAGCATGAATTCTTTTTTTTTTAAAGATTTTATTTATTTATTATGTATACAACATTCTGCTTCCATGTATGTCTACACACCAGAAGAGGGCACCAGATCTCATCACGGATGGTTGTGAGCCATCATGTGGTTGCTGAGAATTGAACTCAGGACCTCTGGAAGAGCAGTCAGTGCTTTGAACCTCTGAGCCATCTCTCCAGCCCCGAGAAACATGAATTCTGTGCTAGGAAATCAGACCAGAGCAGAACTACACTTTGGACTAAGAAGGCCTTTTTAATCTGATATATGTATGAGCTATAAGCCTAAATATTTTTCCTTCTCTGTAGAAAAAGAAGAGGATGTGAGCTAGAATGATGTCATGAATTGAAAAAATTTAAACAACTGCCTAGAGATTTTCATCAAGGTGGACTCTGATTCAATTGGACCAGTGGCTGCTGATGCAGAAAATCCTTTTGAGGAGGTAGGCTCTACCACATTGGAGTCATCCACTAAAGCCTCTTGTACTGAAACCACACCAACAAGCCACGGTTGGTGCTAGCCAATTATTTTCTTGTGTGTGACTGTGGGTTTGTGCAGTGAGTGCTGTGGTAGAATATTATTTTAAGGTGTATGACTTTTGTTTATGCTGAATTTGTTTAACTCTGTGAAGCTGTGATTCTTTGCCTGTCTAAAACACCTGATGGTCTAATAAAAGAGCTGAATGGCCAATAATGAGACAGGAGCAAGGATAGGTGGGGCTGGCAGGCAGGGAGTATAAATACAAGGAGAAACAGGGGAGAGAGGAGAGGAGGACATCAGGGGCAAGCTACCCAGCCATCCATCCAGTCACGGAGTAAGGAGGAAAGTAAGATATGCAGAAGTAAGAAAGATAAAAGCATAGAGGGAAAAGGTAAATGGGTTAATTTAAGATAAGAAATGCTGGCTAGGAACAAGTCAAGCTAAGGCTGGGCATTCATAACTAAGAATAAGTCTCTGTGTGTGATTTATTTGGGAGCTGGGTGGTGGGCACCCTAAAAAGCCAAAAGAGTAAAAAACATTTCACACAACAGAGTGCAGTTCCTGGGGATGTGTCAGATGTTCCTGGAGATGGAGTTAGAATCAGTGGTGAGTGACCTGACATGGGTGTTGGGAACTGAACATGGGTTTTCTGCAAAAGCAGTACAAGAACTACTAAGCCATCTTTCCAGCCATATTATTTTGTTTTGTTTTCAAAACAGGGTTTCTCTGTGTAATGGCTCTGGCTGTCCTAGAACCAGCCCCATTATTTTAAGTCAGGGTCTCACTATGTAGCCCTTGCTAGCATGGAATTAACTACGTAAGCCAGGCTGGCCTAGAACTCACAGAGATCTACCTGCCTCTGCTTCCTAAGTGCTGGAAGTAGAGTGTGTACCACTCCTGGTCCCCTCTTGTATTTCTGATGTCTGGTAAATGCTATTTTAAATGATGGCACAAGTTTACAATTAGTAAATTGTAGAAATGCAGAGGAAACTCAAGACAAAATGGCCCTATATTTCCAAACAAATATATTGCTAAAGGGGCAAAAAGGTAATATTTAAGATAGTCAACCTATAAACTCTTCAAGTTGCTTAAATATATAGTGACATTCTCAAAAAACTAGTGAAAAAAAATTGCAAGTAAGAATGCATGCAAATTTCAAATTATCCAGACAGAAAAGTTGACACACAGTGACACATAATCCCAGAAATTCTTATAGCGTCACCACAAACATTGGCCTAGAATAAAGTCAAAAAAAAAAAAAAAAAAAAAAAACCACTGTGTAGAAGAACAAAGGATAAAATTGACAGTAACTAGCAGAAAGAAAAGGTCTACCTGAAGCATGAAAACATAAAAGAGAAGCTGAGCATAGTATCTCATACCTAGAATCCCAGTTTTTGGGACATTGAGACTGGAGAATTGCTGTGAATTTGACCAGCCTTAGCTACAGAATGAGACTTCTGCCTCAGAAAATAAAGAAAAGGACCTAATTTTTAAAGCTATTGCTTCCAGAGGAAAGTAACTTTACAAAAGGATGAGAAGTTCCCTTTGGGGAATGTATTATAAAGAAAAAGAGCTCAAAAATCCAGAGTCTAGGGCTGGAGAGATGGCTCAGACGTTAAGAGCACTGGCTGCTCTTCCAGAAGTCCTGAGTTCAATTCCCAGCAACCACATGGTGGCTCACAACCACCTTGAATGAGATCTTGTGCCCTCTTCTGGTGTGCAGATATACATGGAAGCAGAATGTTGTATACATAATAAATAATTAAAATCTTAAAAAAAAAAATCCAGAGTCTAAAACATCAAAAGAAAAGGGGAATAAAACATTGCTTTGGTCACCAAACAAGAACAGGCTTTCCATAAGAAAAATATTTTGTTACACTGAGAGGAGGTTCAACAAGTTTTTATCATATAAACCAACCTAAATACACAAAATGAATAAATTAAAACATACAACACCTATACAAAGATATAATGATAAAGCAAACAAATGTCAAGCAGAACCAAAATAAGACTCAAAACAACTCAGTCCCTACATCATGGATTTAATATGTAGTCAAGATGGTTCCTTAAATATCAAGGCTACAGAAAAAAGTCACATAACTGAGTATCATTAAGCCCTTTCTGAATAACTACTAGATGTGAGAAAAGTTTCATCTAAGCAAAGAAATTTAGTATATCAAAGGTGAACACAACAAAGTTGGGATTTAGAGCAAAAAAAAACCTAAATTACATATTCTGACAAAGAAACAAAAAAGCTCCCAAGCAAATATAAGATGAGGAGAGCAAAATGACTGATTATCTGTGTCACGGGTGTGAATTAATTATCAAAAACTGAATAAAATTGGGTAAGGTGGTATAGTCCTGTAAAAAATAAAAACAGCTATAACTGACCTATTAAATCAATAAAGAATTTGACTCATCCATAAAAGAAAAATACTCCCAAATTTATTCAAAGTAAGAATCAACTATATAGAAAATATCTAAGTGAGGATAAAATAAAGGACTAAGCAAAGGTATACCAAGTAAATGTAAGTGATAAGGAAAAAGAAACAGACATTATTTAAAAAGATTAAAAATAAAAAGCATTAAATTTGACAGAGTGCTTCTTTAAATACTAAAAGCCACAATTAAGAAGGAATAGAAGATTTGTCCTACCATTCTCAGCCTGAGATAGATCAGTATATAAAATATAATCAAAATATTGAAGACAATGTAACAAAGAGGGTAGACATTGTAGGCATATGTTGAAACTATACATTCTGAACAGAGTACTTTTTATCAAATACTTGTATGGCATATTCACAAAAACTGATCATATTTAGATAACAAAGAAAACAATAAATTCTGCCAATTATAAGTATTACAGATATAAACATAAAAGCAGAGAACAATGAAGCAGAAAATAAAAAACAGGTATAATAAATAAGACTTCTTTGGAAAAGATGAGATAGACAAGGACTAGTACTATAATTTGGAACTGGCATGACTCTCATAGGTTTTGGCTTAGGATCTCAAAGCAGCAGTGTTTAGACATAGGGCTTGTGGAAGGCAGAAGGTGGCTATAACATTAGGGTTCTGGCCTCATCAATGGATCATTCCATTAATAAGTTCATAATGTGATGGCAGACCTAGTGGGAAGAACTAGGTTAGTGGGCCATGCCTTGAAAAAGTACACCCCTTTCCCCTTTTAGCCACTACAAAGGATATACTGCCTCCTCACAGAACCAAAAGACAAAACAAACAGAAAAACAAACAAAAAAACCAGAGCCAATTATCTATGTTGTTACATCAGAAATCTAGAACACAGCTAATTTAAAAATAAACACAAATCTATAAAATATGAAATAGTCAAGTGGGTGTATTATTTAATACCAGTGGTGCAGGCCTTTAACACCAGTACTTAGGAAGCAGAGTTATTTTTTTCTTTATCAGAACATGTAATTTAATATAGGGATTTCTAGGCTTTCCAGGCCAGCATAGTCTACTGCAGCAACTTTCAGCCCAGCAAGGCAATAGTGAGACACTGTCTTAAAAGCAAGGGGAAGAGGTAATCACTCAAAACACAATGCTTTAAAAAAACAAACAAACAAAAAAAAAACAAAAACATAAGAAACCATGTTTCAGATTACTATGTAAATATATAAAGTTAGATGAAATGAATAACTTTATAAAAAAACAAAAAACCAAGTTTACCAAAAAGTATTGCATTAGGGAATATGCTTTGAAAGAACAACTTTCACTAAAGAAAGAAAGAAAACAGAAAAAGAAACTTAGCAAGAAACTATGCCACAATAGCACTATTTTTAGGTGGTTTAAATCTGGGTAATGGCAGAGAAAAAAAAAAACTACATAGAAATGTAGGTTTCCTATACTAATCTCATAGAGAAGAAATATAAACAAGTTTACTAATTCATCATCTAGAAGACACACTGAAAAACTAAACATGGAAACAGAAAGTCATCTTTAAAATGTGGCTCAGCAGAGTATGTTCTTTTTTTCATCTTGGATAAATACCAATTTGATAGACAGACAAACAAAGGGAGAATAGTGCACAGGGAATTTAAATTGCAATTTGAAATAAAGTTTTACAAAACAAGCATGAATTTCAGAGGCAGGAAACTATAATTCCTGCCTACCCTCCCCTACAGCATCAACAATTATTAATCAGTCATCTTGAGATGTAATGTTTCTCTCAAATTCCCTTTAAATGGTTAATTTGTAATTGTTTTTAATCCTAGAAGACCAGTAACTTTACAACTAAAAAGAGCACATGGCCATTTCTGCTAAGAATTAATGCCATGCTCCTTGGCTAGCAAATATTGGTGATAAAACCTTTTTGTCCAGGGGAGGAAAAAATCCAGTTTTTAGAAATTCATGTGCCCAATAAACTCAAATCTACCTTTTAAAAAAATGTGTATTTTGAGAATACAATAATTTCCCCTTATAAACAGTAAGTCACCATCACAGTTTCAGAAAATGTTAGAATGTGACACATTTTCAGGATCAACATATACATTTTAAAACCACTCAACCCCTCCCCTCCCCACTCCCATTCCAGTAAGTATCTACTAGCTTATTCTACAAAGCAAAGCTGCTTCATGCAAGCATCCACTAGGAACCAGCACCACCACCTGTTCCTAAAACAGGGTCCACAGGAGAGAAAGAAAGCTAGAGGTGACTAACACACTGTACAGGAGGGTGCTCTACAACTACGGGCATGCAGTGATTGTCAAGCAGGTGAACAGAGGCTACAACACCAAAAGGAGCCAAAAGCTCCAAGCAGAAAGCCTAACTTCTTGGTTCATCTCAGCAAGAGTTCCCAGTGTGAACAGTATTCTATCACCAAAAGAACTAAGGATTGTTACAAAAGAAACTCTCAGGAACAAAGTAGCAATTATAAAGTGTTAAGTTCTTCTATAAACAATAAATTGCTACTAGAAAAAGTTGTATTTTTCAGTAAAATTTGTTTGTTCCATTATAAAATTTTAAGTTTAACTAATATATACACATATATATATATATACATATATATGTGCATTCATGTGTGTATTTCATTCTATATATAACTCAAATACAGGGCACCTTTATAATAGTTACTTAATCCTACAGTCAAGAGATCTGAACTCTACTTATACACATTAATAGACAAGTATAGATCATTTCCAACTTTTAAACTCCTTCATGTTATAACTCATTTTGTTTTATCAAGGAGCAATCCATGCATTTCTTTTTGTCTTTGTTTTCTTCTCCACAGAATAACAAATTACTACTTAAAACTGAGTCTAGTCTTCCATGAAAGATAAATACAATCAGAATATTTTATAAACTTGGAGAAATTCTGAGTCCAAACATGATTCAAACATACAGTGCAAACCTCAAATATGTAATGACTCAAAGATCATCATAAAAATCTTCCAAAGTGAACAGACACAAAAGACTGGAGAGCCAATTTATATATGGAAATAAAAAACTATTTCATCAGTCAAAATGTTTTAGCTCCTATTAGATTTATTAGGGCCTCTACACTATTCATTTCCTAGAACAATCACAGAATAAAATGGGGGGGGGGGGAGACACGCATACTTTTCTCTATCACTCTACATTTTCTAGACAGGGTCTCACTGTGTAACCCTGGATGGCCTGACCTGACATTTGGTATATAGACCAAGGTGGCCTCTGCCACCCAAGGGCTAGGATTAAAGGCATAAGTAACCATGTCTGGCTGTATGCTTGGTTTTTGTTTTGAGACAGAGTTTCTTGCTGAATCTGGAGCTTAGCCATTTGGTAAAGCTGACAAGCCACAGAGACCCTAGGATCTTCCTAGGTCTAAGATTAAGGGCTCATACCAGCATGCCTGGCTTTTTACATGGATGCTAGGAGTCTAAATTCAGGAACTTGAGCAACAAGCACTTTACGTACTAAGCCATTATCCCAGCCCCAAGAATGAAACTTTCTACCCTAAGATATCTATAAATACAATTATACATGAAACATGTTTAACCTAAAGTTATCTTCTGAACCAAAATGAGTAGTTTTATTCAAACTTAACTCCAATGTTGTAATTTCTGATTGATACAAATTATTATTTGGTTGGGATGGTCAAGGATGACACATTTTGCTCATTAAATTATAGATGCTGTGCTATGCTGGAGATCAGGCCAGAGCCTTGCATGCACATGCAGGTTTCCTTTAGTGTTTTTGCAACAGGGTTTTGCTTTCAAGTCTAGCCTAGCCTTCAAATATACAAACTCATGCTGGTATCAAACTATGGCAATTCTCGTGCCTTGGCCTTCTAAATGCACAACCACATCCATCTTAGTCTTTGGTTTTAGAGACACGGTCTCACTGTAAATAGTTCAAGCTGGCCTTGAACTTGAGATGATTATGTTCCCCCATGCCCAGTTAAATTGTATAAAATAAATGCATGTTTCTTTTCTATTACTGAACATAAAGGAGAGGGTAGCAACTTTAAAGCTTTCCCGATCCCTAATTTTTAAGTGAATAATCTTTTAATAAAAGTCTGAATTTATTTAAAAGGTATCTTACACTATATACCAGGTCAATAAACTCTGACCAGTAAGTCAAATGTAGTTCATTGCCCAACTCTGTATATTTATTAGAAATGCTTTGCCCATTTATCTTGTTGTGTGTGATGGCTTTCATATGGTGGTAATGAAGTTAAGTAGCTTCAAGCAACAGAGACTATGATATACAAAGTCTTAAAATATTTATTATCTGACCCTTTACAAAAACAAAAATAAAAATAAAAAAATTAAGGATTCATACTCTAGACCTTTTAAGGTATAATAGTCAACATTTCTACATCAGTGTTAATTTAAACCCTCTAATTTTGCCTAATTTATCATTTGACATATACAGCTAAAGTGCCCCTTATTTGAGTACTATTAAATTAGATTTAGCTTTTGTTGCTGTGTTCACTGAGGCTTCTCATGTACAAGCCATTACATGGGAAAAAAGCTGTGAAGGTTAGCTTTAGATTAGCAAAGACTACTCCAAGATCTGCTTGCTGTTTTATTTTTCTTATTGCTATAAAAATTACCATTTCGGAGTCACTGTGAGAGGCCTGACCCAGGCTGGATACAGGCCCTAGCTCAGAGTGAGAAGCTTGGTCAAGGGAGAGAAGGGGCTCAATAATGTCATCGTAATCATCTTCCTCTGTATCCCCCTCCCCATCGGCAAAAGTACCTCTAGTCAAGAAATCGGAGCGCGTCCGCGCCATTCGAGCTTTCTTTTTATGGGCCGGTCTGGCAACCTGCTTGACCAAATGATAAAACAAATAACACAACAATGTTTTGTTTTTGTAATTTGGGAGAAGATGCCAATGAAAGAGGGCTCATGAATGTATGGAAACTTCCCTCCGCCCCACCATGCCCTGTCTATTAGCAGAAGTAACAGGGATGACCAAAGAGAATCCATATACATTACTGTGAACAACGATAGGAGCTAAGTCTACACTGTTCTTCTCCATAGTGAACTAAGTCACCCTTCACTGCCACAGGTCACCTGAACAAACTGTCCTTTTTTGCCTTGGTGAGTTCTTTCTTTTATATAACTTTTATTTTTAGGCACCATTCCTTGACTAATACACACATTCCTAATTATAAAAGGCTTAATCTATAGCTTCTTTCTCTAAAATCACCTGGGAATAAATGGATATATCCAATACTTACCTCTCGTTGGCCCGGCCCTGCTAACTTAGATTTCCAAGCTGGTTCATCTTGTTTGTGGACTTGAGGATTTCCACTGTGTACACTTTAGACAAAATAAACAGGATTACTTTTCAATTTCTAGCAGAGATTCCAGTGAAGTAATACTAAAGTATAGTAAGAATTATAATTTTGGTTTTTGGTTTGTTTTTGTTTTTGTTTTGAGACAGGGTTTCTCTGTG
Organism: Cricetulus griseus; assembly: GCF_003668045.3. Lineage (NCBI taxonomy): Eukaryota > Metazoa > Chordata > Mammalia > Rodentia > Cricetidae > Cricetulus > Cricetulus griseus. The sequence goes on along the minus strand of NC_048597.1, from coordinate 171,417,465 downwards.
GCTTTGGAGGCTGTCCTGGAACTAGCTCTTGTAGTACAGGCTGGTCTCGAACTCACAGAGATCTGCCTGTCTCTGCCTCCAGAGTGCTGGGATTAAAGGTGTGTGCCACCTCTGCCTGGCTTGGTTTTTTTGTTTGTTTTTGTTTTGAGACAGTGTCTCTTTATGTGTCTTTGGCTATCCTGGAACCCACCAAGCAGATCAGACTTGACTTGGGCTCACAGAAATCTACCTGCCTCTGCCTACTGAGTGTTGAGATTAAAGGCATGTGTGTGGTGGCCCACCACACCCAAGTATGAATTACAACTTAACAGGACAGGAAAAGCCAAAGGAACCTAGCAAATTCTTTAAGTAATTCCAGATCTTAGTCAATTCCAAAATTGGACTTATTATACTCATCCTCATATTCTCTCTATGTGTATGTTGTGTGTATTTGTATATGCAGGCTTGTGCACATGCTTGTGTGTAGGCAGTTGCACATTTCTGTGTGTTAGCCTGTGGAAGCCAGAGGACAACACTGGGTGTCCTGCTCTATTATTGTCTGCCTTGTCCACCATTAGATAGGATCTTTTTTCAGTGAACCAGGAGCTTACCTTTTTTTTTTTTCTTTTTTTTTTTGGCTACACTGACTGGCCAGAAATCTCTAGTAATGCTCATGTCTCCTGGTCTCAATACTCCTGTCCCCCAGAACTAGGGTTACAGATGTGTGCAGCCACACGCAACTTTAATGTGGATGCTGGAAATCCAGCACACGTCTTCATGCTTGTACAGCAAGTGTTCTTATCCACTGAGCCACCTCCCAAGTCCTCAAATTTTTTATTCTTACATAACCAATACTATAATCAAAAATCTACATGCATGGTGAACTCCCAGAGGTCCCTATGATAATCACTGGGTGCATTACACTATGGTAGCATATGTTTAAGAAAGGCAGCAACAAAATTAGTTAAGAACCAAAGTGAATTCAATAATGAGAAAAATTGTATAAGTCCCTCACATCTTTAGGATACTTGTCTTAAACAAACTTTTCATATAGTAATAAAATATATGATAGTAATAAGGATCTTGTTTAATTTGGGATGGTTCCTTTTAGTTAGAAAAAAAATCACTTTCTGAATTCTTCTACGTTTTCATACACTATCTTAACTTTAAAACTTGAAACAATGTAGAATAATACTAACAATGGCAGGATATGAATTGTTATTCAGCAAAATGAAGTATTCTACGAACACAACAGATATAGTGTTGGGTTGTGAAAATTTAATTTTGCCTGAAAAATTCAGGGACAGGACTGCTTTATTAGTAAATTCTATGTAGAAATAGAGTGTTGGAATCTGATGAAAATTTGAACAGTATCTAGATTTTCCTGGTACTAATTATGTTGATTAATTCAATATGAGTTTTAAAATTTATTCTTAGACTACAAACTCCTTGGGACTTACGACTAGTATCAGACTAGTTGAAAACAGACAATAACTTACAACACTAGTTGATAAGTTAATTGCTTTTCCATTAGAAAAATTTCACTTGTTATTTGGGACTGGGGAGATGGCTCAAGTGAGTACTAGCTGTGTAAGTCTGATGCTTGATAAGCATGTATGATGCTCCAGGTTTGATCCCAAGCATCAGAATTAAAAACAAAACAACAAACACACACACACAAACCACCTCTAAGCCAGAAAACAGCCCCTATGACTGCTATGAGTTAAAATGCCTTTCTTGTGGTTATAATCATCACTTAAAGGAAACAAGTAAATTATAAAATCTAAAAGAATTCCCACTTAAAATAGATGCCTAAAGCAGTTTGACTTTAGAAACAGAGGACAGATCTGGTCATAGTGGCAATATGCCTTTAGCAGTCCCCACTGGCAAGCAGATCTCTGAGAGTTCAATATCAACCTGGTCTACATAGTGAGTTCCAGGTCAGTAAGGGTTACATGGTAAGATACTGTATCAAAAATAAAAAACAAAACAAAAAAACTTATAAAGTTGAAGGTAGTTGCTAGCAACTGGGGAGAGGAAAAATAGTTGTTTAATGAGTGTGTTTCAGTACAACATGAAAAAAGTCTGTTGTATAAAAACTTATATTACTATATCATACACTTAAATTTTATGATAAAAGACATTAATGAAGACCATAAATAGGCTAATAGCTGTGACAAAACATGGTAAGTTCTGAAAAGTCTCACAATAACCAGTTTGGATCACACCACTTCATAGCTCTACAGCAACCAGCACATGCTAAATGCCTGGTACATTGACAAACACCATACTGCCCTTTGCAAATTCTTTTTCAATTAATGAGGAAAGTGCTATCTACATTCAAAGATTCCTAAGATATAAATACTTATACTTTACACAGAGAAAAATCAGAGGTTAAAGTAGCATGCATGTAGATAGAGTGAAACACAAAGAAAAGCACTTCAACAAACTACTCTAGAAAACTTCCCACTTAACATATAAAACACAAATTTCACTTACAGTGGAATAATCATATTGTCTTTCGGTGTGAAGAAAATGGCTCTTGAGCTTCCCCCTCTGGAAGGGTCATCAGATCTGTGGCCATAAGAGTGAGCTGACCTAAAGTGTTCTCTTTCTGTAATTCGATTATTAGAGAGTTTACAGGCAACATTATGATGGGTGCCTATTCTTTCTGTCTTGGATGATTCTTTGACAGATTGACATGGGCTTCCTTTTCTTTCAAAGAACAGGGTGACAGGTCGGTCTTTTGGAGGTAAATGAATGGAGGGACTGTCTTTTGTGGCAAGAGCTGCATCTCTTTTAGTGACTGCTGATGGGGAAGCTAGTACACCAGCTTCTCCCTTACTTGGGGTATTTTGGATATACAGAGAAGAAGGCCTCTCTATTCTTTGTCTTGACTGATAAAAGGATGGTGCTAAGAGAGATTCCTCAATTGTCTTGAAGGCTTTACGCTCCTTCTCTAAAATATCTGTCTGTTGACGAATCTGTTCCATCATTTCTTTTTCATTCTGTTGTTGTAACTCCTTTTGCCTTTTCTCCTTTTCAGTATTCAGCTTTTCTAACTTCTTAAGCACAGTACACGAAGAATCTGTATTCAAAGGAATCACTTGATCTCCTGAGAACTGACACTTCCTGGCTTCCCTGTTGATATCTAGAGTAACAGCTGTATTCACAGTGGCTTCTCTTTCCGGGAGTTTGTTCCTTTGGATACTTGTGTCTGGTTGAGAGCTTGTTTTCAGAGGTTCTTGATGGGGAATATAAAAAAATGTAGGCAGACTACTTGAAACAAAAGAGTCTCTCAGCTGGGGTTTACAGGTGATAGGTTCAGAACTACAGACCAGCTTTTCCTTTGCAGTCCCATTCTTCAAACGCTCTGAGTCACAGGATGCTCCTTTTACAGTCAATGCAGAGCTAGTCTCACTTGAGACACTGGGGGCACTGTCTTGTGAATTCAATTTTGGATTGGTAGATCTATTAGGTGATGAAATGTTCACTTCTCCCTCATCTACACCAAGGGACTCTGGTTTGCTCTTTTGGCTCTCCTCACAGGTCAGAAGTTCTAAGCTCCCTTGTGAGCTCTCACTCTCAGGTGTAACCTGTGGAGACTGCAGGCCTTCAGGCATCAATTCTGTAGACCATCTACGTTCCTCTGAAGGAGACATACCACCAAGAGAACGGACTTTCAGCAATTCTAAGCTAAAAATAGCTTGTTCTAATTCTCTCATTCTCCGACTTTCTCTTTTGGCCCGACCTACTTTTTTCTGGTGGAGATCCTCCAAGGACTTGGGTCTCTGTCTTACAATCACTTCTCCCTGTAAATCCATACCACTTTGGCTTCTGTCTGGAGACTCCTTTGAGAAATCCATTGAACTCTCACGGCTAATTCGATTACTCTCTATCACTGATTTATATTCCTCTATGGCTTTCACTCTGTTGTCAAAAGAACGATCCTCCCACTCAGAAGGGTCTGAACCCTGAATTGCTAGAGTTCCACATGCCTTGATATGCACCAATCCATGTTCTAGTTTTGTTTCTTTCAGCCTTTGCTCTTTTAAAGCTTTATATCTATACAAAAATAGACAAAGTGGATTATACATAGCTCTTGGTTTCCAATGAAGAGAATTTCATTTCCTGTAATTTTTTAATAGAAATGCTTTTTTGAGGTAGAACCTTACTATCCTTAACTATGTTCAAAGTTGGCCTTAAACCTCAGGCTCAAGTAATCCTCCTGCCTCAGTTCCCCTATTTACCTAGAACTAGTATGTGCCACTGTACTCATCTACTTATTTCTAAAACTAACTTGACTGTACTAGTTCAAATTATCCTCTTCTTTATATGAATAACTCCTAACTGGATCGCCTAGACAAAATGTTAACTGAACTAAAGATCCATTAATAGCATTATTTTAATATAGTACAATAGAGATCAATGCTCTCAAGGTAAAAAAGAAATTGAAAATTTATAAATTTTAACCAAATGTACAAGGTTTTTGGTTTGTTTGTTTTTAGCAGTTATAACTATAGGTCACGGAGGTTCCCAACCTGATTTAATTCAATTATTTAGCTTCTGCTAGAGACCAGACAATGCAGGTTAGAACCAGTAGAAATTTATCACAGTCTAATGATGAAAACATAACTGATAATAAAACTCTTAAAGCAAAGGTTTAAATAAAGGACCTATGAAAACAGAAGATCAACTGCTTCATTAGCATAGATTACCTTTGTCTTGCTCTGAATCCTCTGTATGTTGATTGTAAAAGGATAATCTTGTTCCTTTGTTCTTTGTACTTCTTATTTTGCCTGTAGCTCTTCCATCTTGCCTGTATACAGGTAGCCGCTCTATGTCTGCACCTATACAGTTCCCTCCATCTCTGCTGGATAATAACAGCTGCAGCTCGTAACTCCAAGTATCGCTGTCTCTCTAAGTGAGCACGCCAGGAAGCTTGGAGAATAGAAGCTGCACTAGCCATAATGAAAGCATCTTTTTCCACAGCCTCATTTCTGATTTGCTTCTGATTTAGGTAATTCCTCCAGAAACGCTAAGGGAAAAAAGAAAATGGCTGTCAAGTTATCAGTTATTTCCTAGAAAAGGTACAAAAAGGCTGAATTTCTATGTTATTAGCAACTAACCTGTTGGTGGTTAAAAATAATAAAAAAAATTATGTCTTTCTATGCTACCACTGAGTTGTGTTGATGCTCTGGTCAGTCCAGGTTTGGTCTTACCTATAACCTGCTGCTCTGCCCACAGAAGGCACTGCTGCTTCGGGTGTAATGGAAATTAGTGCTGCTTTACAAGAGGTGCTGAAGATCACCTCTTCTAAGACTGAATTTCCTTAACAGATGGGATCCACAAAGTTGCCAAAGCCTTAAGCAAGTACCATGGCCATCTTTGTGTACTTACACCTAACTAATGAGCCAAGTTGATGGAGGCCCTTTATGATAAGCACTAAATCAATGTCATTAAAGTTGATGGCAAGAAACTAGGAGAATGGAAAAGCCTCTACAAAAATTCACCAATGGGGAAAAATTCCATAAAGTAGTAGCTGATAATTAAGCAAAAAACCTCAGGTAAGACTATTATCCAAGAATACTTCAAATGTAAGCTAGTAAGTAAAAACCTGGATCTTTAGAAAATAAACAGAAAACTTTTGCTTATCAAAATAACTATTTTAAGTTCAAGGCCAGCCTGATGTACAGAGTGAGTTCTAGGACAGGCTCCAAAGCTACACACAGAGAAAACCTGTCTTGAAAACTGAAGCCCCTCCCCCACCCCAATAGCTATTTTAAATAATATAACCGAGTTGAGGTTAATTATACAATTTAAATTTTTAGATGTTTTTATGCTCTACAAATTAATAAGTAAGTTCTATTTTATTTACTATTTGTTTGTTTGTTTATTTTTGACAGGGTCTTTCTATTGTAGCTCTGACTGTCCTGGAATTCTATGTAGACAAGCTGGCAGGCTGCCCTTGAACTCCCAGGGTGTTACCTGCTTGTTATATGCAATGCAATCTGCTAAGAGTTACAAGCATGTAAGAAATGAGTATGATTGATTTTCATCTCTGAAGTTTCATTATTATTTAAATGTTTCACAGTAACATGGTTCTGGTTACTAAACGAAGGCCCAAGTCACTCTCACACAAAGAATCCTTTTCTCATCCCACCTGGATAATAATAGATGCTTGTCTCAAATGGAGGAACTGCTGCCTACAGAGCAAAACCCTAAACCACCGCTGTAACAGTATGATTCTACGAAGCACTTCCTGATGAAGCAGATCTTGTAAGTGCTGTCGCTCGTGCTCCTTTAGGAAAACCTATGAGAAGGAAGAAAGACAAGGGATAAAGCTTAAGAAGAAATGAAAACTATTCATGAATTATTGTTTCTGGGGTAAGTTTGTCTTTCAGAGAAGAACACATATAATGGCAGATATGCAAATCAAGTACTGGTCTATAGAGTGAGTTCCAGGACAGCCAGGACTGTTACACAGAGAAACTCGGTCTTGAAAAACCAAAACCAAACCAACAAACAAAACACCCAGCAAGCATATAAATTACTGATAAATAGTTCTATTATCTTGACTAAAGTAATCATTCTCAAACTGAAAGAAGTTACTAGTACATGAGAGAGGAAATGGAAAAATGAGACAATGTACCAAGTTTCCACTGTCAAACTCTGCTTCATTACTGCCTCTCATCTGGAAAAACCATCTCTGTAAAAGATCACTACACCACTAGTTAGTATGTTCTAACTTTTTAAAATTTTGAAATAGGGGAAAAACTGAGACTCACAGATCTTAAAAAGTGAGTATAACCTGAAGGAACCAACAATAACCATCTATTTGAAATCTAGTGTGCATTAAAGGTTTCTTACTCCTCAGAGTCAGAAGTAGGTATATACAAGGTATAAATTAGGCATATCTCTTAAGATATGAAAGAGAACTTATAGTTCATCTTTAGGAGTGGGAAGATATTATATATCAAGAGTTACAAAGTAAACTACTATGCACTAGAGACAGAAGATCTTACCTGAGCAATAAAAGGAGTCAGAACATGAGACAACTGAACAATTGAATCACTCCATAAAGTACAGTTAAATATTATAAAGCTACAATATGGAAGTATTTTTTTGTCTTGTTTTGTGACAGATGCTCATGTAACCCGGGCTGGCCTTGAACTTCTATGCAGCTGAGAATAGTCTTGAATGAGTGATTCTCCTGGCACTGCTTTCTAGTGCCAGGAGTATAGGCATGCAGTACTACTTCCCAGACAATATTGAGAATCAGACAGTGTGAGTGAGGAAGATATATATACATTTAATGGACAGTCTATTGGGATTATAATTGACCATGAGGTCAATATAAAGTAGCTTATTTAAGTGATTTTAATAAAAGGATAAAAAAGTTAAATGGGGGGGCTGGAAAGATGGCTCAGAGGTTAAGAGGACAGACTGCTCTTCCAGAGGTCCTGAGTTCAATTCCCAGCAACCACATGGTGGCTCACAACCATCCGTTATGAGATCTGGTATGCAGATATACATGGAAGCAAAATGTTGTATACATAATAAATAAATAAAATTTAAAAAAAAAGTTAAATGGAATGACTAAAATAGAGGAAAAATAGCAGTTTATTATTATCAAAGTAATACAGAGGAAAACAGCTAAGAACCAGAAACAAAATGGAATCAGGAATAGAGAAACAGGCTGAGATATAAAATCATTTATAAGAAAACAAAAAAATTTTGCAAGAGGACTAAATTACAGGGTAACACAAGCTGATCATGTTTTCTAGCTTGAAAATCAGAGGAGATGGCAGAGGAAGAACAAGAAAGAAGGAATATAAATAAAAGGTAACAAAGAAAATGGTTGAAAAGGGCAATAGAAGAATCTGGATAATGTCTAAGTTGATCATTACAGTAGAATATCTTAGTCACAGGTGGTTTGAATTACAGCTGAAGTTGCAATTAGAGCTAGAACATTGGCCAGGAACTCTACGATTAATATTGTTTACCACAATTTATTTTAGGTTGTATGTGTGTGGATAGGTCAGGTAACAATTGTAGAAGTCAGTTATCTTCTACCTACTATATGGGTTCTGAGACTAAAGTCAGTTCTGTTTTTTTTTTTTTTGGTTTTTCAAGATAGGGTTTCTCTGTAGCTTTAGAGCCTGTCCTGGAACTCAATCTGTAGACCAGGCTGGCATCAAACTCAGAGAGATCCACCTGTCTCTGCCTCCTGAATGCTGGGATTAAAAGCATGCACCACCACCGCCTGGCTTAAACTCAGTTCATCATACATGACAGCAAACACTAACTACTGCTAAGTCATAGAAAGAAAGAAAGGAAGGAAGGAAGGGGGCCATAGGGTCAGTTAAGAGATTTCACTAGGTAAAAGTGCTTGGCATGTAAGCATAAGAACCTTTCGTCTTACAAACCCAAGATATAGAGAACCAACTCCTGAAAATTGTCTTGCATGGATGTGTTAGCATCACACATTACTCATACACAAATATAATAATAAACCAAATTTATAGGCTAACAAGATAGCTTAGTAGGTAAAGGTACTTGTCATCAAGCCTGACAACTTAAGTCTCATCCCTACGACCCACATGGTAAGGGGAGAGAACCAAGTCCACACATTTCTCCTAACCTCCTCACTCATGCTGCAGCACATCTGTGCCCATACACATACATATACACACCAATAAATAAATGTATAAATTTAAAACCACTTAGTTTAATCAATTTCCTTGTAATGCTTGGTATATACTATCTTTTCATATAACTCATGACAAAGAAGGTATTATTATTATTATTATTACTAAAATATAAAATGCACTCAATTTTGACTCAGGCTATATATACTTACCATTGTTTTTCCAACTTGATAATGATCAGGATTAATATTTACTTTCCTGAAGAAATCTTGAATGTTAAATTTAGATGGGATAATATTTCGGGGAAGAAGTACATGAAAGTGACTTACAAAATCCTAAAAAGTAAAAAGAAAATGGTATCAAATAACAAAGGAGCTGGATGAGTTTTATACCCTAAACTATCTTTTTTATTTTTATTTATGTATACGAGTGCTCGATCTGCATGTACAACTTTGTGCCAGAAGATCCCACTATAGATAGTTGTGAGCCACATGTGGTTGCTGGGAACTGAACACAGGACCTCTTAAGCAATGAGGCATCTCTCCAGCCCAACTGACTATCTTTTATTAATGGATTTCTCAATCTTTAAATAAATAAATAAAAAGCAATTTTTATTTAAAGCAAGGCAGTAGAAAAGATCAGAATACACTGCAATAGGACAGTGGGCTACATTAGTGAATGTACTCTAAGGCCTGTTTTCTCATCTTTTAAAAGTAGAAGGCAGCAAACTGGCAGGGGTAGAAAAGTGGTAAGAAAGAGTGGGTATGAGAATAACCAGAATTTATTATATACATGCATGAAACTGTCAAAAAACAAAACTTATTAATAAAAAGTAAGATGAAATGAAAGTGTTTGTAATTTTAAGAAACAAATAGGAGGGGCAGGAGAGATGACTCAATGATTAAAAGCACTGGATACTCTTCCAAGGGTCTGGGTTAGATTCCAAGTGTCCACATGCCTGCTAACAACCATCTATAACTCATTCAGGGGGATACCACACCTCCTTCTGGCATTCAAAAGCACTGAACTCACATGATACATAGATATACATACATGCAAAACATCCATAAACATAAGATAAATATAAAATGATCTTTTAAAAAGAAACATCATGTTATCAAATGGGAACTGAAAGAAGGGTAGAAGTTATTCATTTTGAGAAAGCCATACCAAAGACCAAAGAAAAGTAATTTAACAAGAACCTGAAATTGAGCAAGCAGGGAAAGAAAATGCAGCAGCTGCTGGAACATATGACTAACAAACAAGTTTTCTCTCTCCATACAGCAAAAACTGCTCAGTTCCTGAAAGGTTCCAATATAATTTTTACACACATAGCAGTATAGCTGATAATGATTGCTGAGTAGCATCTAGAGGCTTCGTAGGTAAGAAGTCTTTCTAAGAAAACTTAAGGGAAAAGCAAATGGAACCTTTTCATTTGACAAGATCATTCTGATTAAATTATTTCAATTACTGGAAAAGAAAGTGTGAAAACTGCTATATTTATTAGCAAACATTCCGATCAAATGAGAACAGCCAAGTACTATATCATAGCATATGCTCAAAAAGACTGCTGTCCTTCCAAAAAATGAATATTCTCTTAATGAGTTTTCAACTTTGTTTAAAAATGGTAAAATGATGAGCAAGGTATGATGGCACACGCCTTTAATCCCAGCACTCAGATGGCAGAAGCAAGTGGATCTCTGAGAAAGCCTGGCCTACAAAACAAGTTCCAAACACAGAGAAACACTGTCTTGAAAAACCAAAAGGAAGTAGTAAATGAGTCCCAAAGATATATGATAAGCAAGATGTGTGGAAACAGTTTACTTGATATGAATATAAGTGTGTGTATGTGTGTATAAAAAACAGAGAAGTATATAACCTGGAAAGAATATTTGGAGCTATATCCTGACTGGCGAATTCGAACTGTTTCTAGCATCCCAGTGTACCGAAGCTGTCTTAGAACCAAGGCATCACTGAATCTTAAGGGCAGCTAAAACAAAAAAAGTAAAAAGTTAGTAGGTCTCCAAATTCAGATTTGTCTTAAAAGTAAAGCTGACTTTTGAGTCTCCAGGGACTGACAAACATATTTACACATTATATTTTGACAAGCTCCAATTAAGGGTACTGTAACAGAAAGTATAATGGCAAATTTTTCTAACCATGAAAATGCTAAACAATTTTTAAAGAGACATGGATTATAGTCAAACAAACGAGATTAACTAGCTTCCAGAGTAATAAAATTTTCAGAGAAAAAAAAATCTTTTTTCTAATGGAATTGCAAGAGATATTAATACTTGCCTCTTAGATTCTAGTACTTGTTGAATCAAATCCACAAACACCTTGCAGATGGGTAATGTGGAAATGAAAAGACTAGCAATAGATAATATTTATGGAATATAATTTTCTGTATAGGAAGTAGGCATAATTCCTCTTTATTCCCATTTATTAGAATTTAAAATTTATTTTGAAGTAACCTGAGTGATGTGCTGTCATATATAAGATACTTTTACCTTTTCTGCATTTGAGCGAATGCATTTTACGAAATACGGTTCTGCTTGACCAAGTGTCTCCATCAGCTTGCTTAAGGAAGCCTGCAATAAAAGTAGTATGCTATTACTCTATAGTTGACAAGTGATTTATAAATATAAACAAGTGTGGCAAAATATGTAAAAAAAAAATTCTACACACACATAGAAGGGTTTCTTTCTCAAAAGGAAATTGTGCATTCCTACTCTGGTTAAATCAAGAATTACTAAGGATAAAGAATGTAGTTTAATCTTAATGCAACAGGCATTATTTTCAGATGCATTTCAGAATACTCTGAATAAAGAATATTTTTTCACTATTCACATTTCATTAAGTAACTTTATTCAAATGCACATTTTAGGTAGTTTTGCTTATTTTTTTTCCCTCTTTTCCCAATAGGGAAAAGATAGCGTCCTGACATTTGATCAAGGTTGGCCTATAACAAGCTATGTATCTCGGCTGACCTTCACTTGTGATGTTCCCATGTCAGCATTCTGAGTGCTGGGATTACAGGTGTATTTCACCATGCCCTGCCCTGATATTTCTCCATTCTGATTAGCTTTTAAAATCATCCAGAAAAGAAGTACTACCTTAAATTAATTTTAATGTTTATGGAGTATGTAGACATGTTCTCTCTTCTATACTTGGTTTTATATATATCCCACTTAGTCTGGCTAGAGGTGTATCAGTTTTTGATCTGTTAAAAGAACCAGAGCTTTTGTTTTACTTAATCTCCTCCAATAGTTTTCAGGTTTGTTTTTTTTTTAAGATTTATTGTATTTTTAGTTTTGTTTTTGTGTGAGTATATGTATTAAGAGTGCTGTTGCCCACAAAGGCATGATGCATCAGATCCCCTGGAGGTAGAGTTAGAGGTGGTTGTGAGGCACCTTATGTGGGTACTGGGAACCCAACTGGAATCCTCCACAAGCACATTAAACTGCAAAGCTCTTTCTCCAGACCCTCTTCTGTTTATAGCTTCACAGACTTCTATTTATCTTTGTTATTTTCCTTCTTTCTTCTTGCTTTGGGCTTAATGTATTTTTCACTTTCTATTTTATTAAAGAAAAACCTTTGATTCTTGGACATATATCCTAACTCCTTTTCTAATAAAAGCACTCAATTCTATGACTTCACAGGCATATGAATCGCATCACATAAATGAACTTGCAGCTTACTTTGATCCTTCAACAACAATCTAAAAGAAACAGATTTTATTTAGCATGAGTAGAATAGGTAATAACCTGAAATTGGGCGCTGATACTGGGTGGTTTCTTCTTCTTGTGCAAATGAAGAAGGGATTTGGTAATTCGATCCTGTAGGGTCAGTCTTGTCAAATGCTTCAAAGAATTTACCTCCAGCAAGTGCTAAAGAGAATGGGAACACATTATACACACACACACACACACACACACACACACACACACACACACACACACACACACACACACACACACGCACGAATAATATACAGTCAGCCAGGTTTCATTATTTACAATTGTGAGAATTGTTTTATTCTATGAAAGGTGGTTTGTCTGACTATGCTCTCCCCTTTCCTCTATGTCAATTAGCCAATCAGAGTGGGAAGCCCAGCACCCATCAATGGTATGAGATACTACTTACATGAGGGATAAAAGAAAAAGTCATTTTGGCAAAAAGTATTTACTAGCTAGATTTGGGTTCTGGCATATGCTTATTTGCAAAAAGAGCAATCACCTTGAAGATTTACAGTTGGAGAATATTATTTTAACAGTCAATAGTCAGGAAAAATATTAATAAAGGTGTGCACATGGAGGAACAATAAATAGGAGAAAGAATCTAGACTCAAGGGAGGAAGAAAAAGAAAAAGGAAGAGGAGAGAATGAGGAGAATATCTGGGGCAACATGCAAGGCAGCCGTTGCCAGCCAGCCACAAGAAGCAGTGAAAGTAAGTTATACAGAAAGAAAAGTAAAAAGCCCTGAGTCAAAAGGTAAATAAAGAGGAACAGGCTAATTTAAGTTAAAAGAGCTAGCCGGAAAAGAGCTAAGCTAAGGCCAAGCATTCAAAATGAGTAATAAGTTTCTGTATCATGATTTGGGAACTGGATGGTGGCCCAAAAGAAAAGGGCTGGTACAATTTAACTTTGTTCATGTGTTCATTGAACACTGTCAATATTCATTTCCAATACTATGCATACAAACATTTCATGAATGAATAAGGTTAAATGAAAAACATGAGTTAATAATCACTCTACTCTCTCCATCTTTCCTCCAAAAGCTACAAAACTAAAAATTAAACCATATTTCACAAACTACTGCATCTAGAATTCTGGAAGTAGCTTAAATTTGCCAGTCAAATACTGGCATAACCAAAGCAGAGGCTCGGGCTACTAGTTTTATTCTTTTGGCAAAATGCATACAAAGGCACTTTCAGGTTTCTCTACTCCCAACCTCCAAGACTGGAGTTTTCTGAGTGTTCAGAGGTAGAGTACAGGTCATCTGTGCTCTCACAATTACTATAGAGTAAATTATCTCTGTGATCCCCTCAGTATACAAGAGTCAACAGTACCCGTAAGTAATTGAGTGTACTGGCAGCTTCCTTCTGACTGGTTATAACTGGGGCTCACTCTGCAGTGATGTTTTACTACTCTAGATCTTTAAGGCTTTAAATAGTCATGTGTCCCAACTAGTTACGTGCTTTTTACTTTAAAAACATCTCCAGTAATTACTTTTTTTATACTGAGTTTACAAATTTTACTCAATTCTCTCCAGCTGAAACCTGACAATGTGACTCAATTCAATGAAACCTCAGCACTACAGAAGAAATGAGAGATACACCTTTCCCTGGAGCACTAGGCATACATTAAACACTGTTAAAATCACTTTTAGTAATAAGGTTTTAAAGTTCCTATTGTATGCACTCCTGCTTTTCTTCATATAAACAAATACTGGCATTGGGAGATTGGGCAATTTGGCTCCCTGTTGGACTCTCCTTTGATGCCATGGTAGCCTTAAGCAAAAGAACAGTCAGTGCCACTACAGCCCTGTTTTGAGCATTGCAAGGACACTCTGGTAAAGTCAGATAGTGACTGGAGCTGACTACTCCAGCTCCTCAAGACATAGACTAGCTAAGGCTATTTCAAACAACTAAAAGAGACTGTTTGCTACAGTAAATTTCAGTGAATTGTAGATGACCCAGCAACATTTAAACCTAATCCAGAGAGGGAGCAGTTGCTCTAGAGGCATAGCAGTGAAATTGTTCTGACTGGTACAAGAAGTGGTGACTAGTGCATTCACAAACCTTTTTTTGTATGGGTGGTGTGCTGTGACTGGTACACAAGAGTGCATCTTGGTTGGCCCAACACTGCTTCTCTTATACAGAAAGCTGCCTAGGTGCTGCAAGACTCAATCTAATGTTGCCTCAACTAATACTGAAATGCTGAGCCCAGTAAAAACCATCTGTCACATGGTCTTTCCTTTTGTACTGTTAGTATTGTGGGCTGAGCTGTTATATAGTAAGAAGCAGCATCAGAGAAAAACATAGTAACAGCATCTGTGTGGGTCCAACTGTGAAAGTAGCAAGGCAGCTGACTGCTTAATAGCTGAACAAATAAAGTTAAGAGGTCAGCAGGCCAAGCAGATAGAGATTACTGCATCACCAAAGAAGCCACTTCTACACTCTGAGGGGGTATCCAGCAGGAATAGGAGCAATAAAAATAAGACAGAGAGCTAATGCTGAAGGATAAATGGCTATAAGGAGTCAAAGAAAAGATGCTGGCTACTGAGATGACTAGAAAGATATCAAACCTTTAGAGCCACGGGTCCCACATACCCCAGGCTGTTGTAACATTGGCCTCTGCCTATTTTCAGGTATCTTCTGATTTGTTAGACCCATGCAGGGTCTCTAACATTTGTAGAACCCAATACCGAAGGCTTAGATGAGAGCTATAACACTAAAAGGTACCACCTGCTGCTGTTCCAATCTGCCTACCACTACTCACTGCTATCAAATACTAAAAGATACATAAACAGCCAAGGCCAGCACTTGAAGACACTCCTTGCCTACCTACAATTTGTATCTGGCTAGAACAAAAGGACCCATCAGCTAGTGGGTAACACTTCTACCATGTTAGGATACAAAAAAGGTGTTAATGAAAAATGGGTTTTCAGCTGGGTGGTGGTGATGCCAAATAAACTCTATATTGTCCTGGGTAACAGTGTCTTATCACAGTAATAGGAAAGTCACTAAGACAGGGCAATGCAGAATCATTACAAGAATACAGTGCAAAAGAATAGTTCAAGGAAGCCAGGCAGTAGTAGCGCTGGCCTTTAACCCCAGCACTCTGGAGGCAGAAGCAGGTGGATCGCTGTGAGTCCCAGGCCAGCCTGATATACAAAGCCAGTTCCAGGACAGCAAGGACTGTTGCACAGAGAAACCCTGCCTCAAAAAAACAAACAAAGAATAGTTCAAAAAAGGATATTAAAATGGAAGTGTCAATTCTGAGTTATTATGAGGAAAACTCCAAAAGCACTTATTATAGTTACTATCTTGCAGATGGATTAAAGTGTAACCCATCCAAATAGTCCCATTTCAGGTAGACACTTCTCTGCATCAAATTAACCTGTTACCTAAAAGAAAATGTCATCTCAGACCTGGATGTGTACAAACTAAATGCTAAGTGTGGCACAATTCAAAGGTTCTGAAAGAAGGGATCTTAAAATTACAAAGATCTCAGAAAATAATCATTTGCTCTGCAAAACCTAATGTAGTATCTTCCCTTCTTAACACATCCAGCACTGATATCTGACTACTACTCTCTACTTTTGTGAGCCCAACTTTAAGATTCCACATGTGAGATGTTGCACAATGTGACTTCATCTGGGTTTTTTCAGTAAACATAAGCATCTTCAAGTTTATTAGTAGGGTTGCAAATCACAGAATTCCTTTTTAAAGATTGAGTAGAATCCCACTATGGCTATAAACTACTTATCCTTTATCCCACTCCCACAAATGTAAAGGGTTGAACCTATCTTTAATGCAGGCAAGTACTCTACCACTGACCTATATCCCCAGTCCAACTTCCATGTTTTTGATAATTGTTCTAACTAGAGGTATGAACTAGTATCTCATTTTGGGATTTATCTGTACTCCTCTGATGATCAGTGATTAAGCATTTGGAAAGTATGTATATCTGTTGGGCATTTGCATGTCTCCCTTGTAGAAACATCTATCTGGGTCCTTTCCCCATTACTTATCTGTACATATTTTGGCTATTGACTGTAAATTAGACATATGGTTGTGATATATAGAAGCTTTTTAGTTTGATATACTACTACTTGTCTATTTTTGCTTGTCTCCTGTGTATTTGAAATATCTAAGAAATTGCTGCCCACACAAGTGTCATACAGCTCTTTTATACAGTTGTAAGTGATGTATTTAATTCATTAATGTACAATGGGTATTTTGTATATGACATGAAATTATGGCCCAGTTTCATTCTTTTCTATTCCTTTTGCCAACACTTTTATTGAAGAGACTGTTCTTTATCCAGTGTGTTCTTGGCACCTTTATCAAAAATCAATTGACCATAAATATGCAGGCTTTTCCCTGGGTTCATTATAATGTCCCATTATTGGCTGTGCCTTTTTCAAAAAACCTTCTGGTTTTCTTTTTTATTTCTACTATTTTAGAGTGGGTGTATATGTGATGTGTGTACGTGAATGTTTGTGTTCAAGTGTGGTGGTCAGAGAACAGTCTTGGGTGTTGGCTGTCAACTCTCACATTGTTCCACTAATACATATGCCAGAAAGTCCATGAGGTTCTGGGGTTCTTCTGTCTCCACTTCACATCTTGCTCTACAAACATTAAAAATAGCTCCCTTCCTTACTTGCAGAACTAAGTACCTGGGAGCAGCTAGAGTGGAGATGCTACCCTCTTTCAGTCTTCCTGAAGGCAGGTTGGAGCTGTCTAAGGTGGCAGATACTGGAAATGGAAACCACATCTTCTGCAAGAATACTAACAGTATGTTTGAGCCCTTCACGGGTGAGAACCAGAAAGGCCCACATAAGACATAAACTGCACTCACTTGGGAACAACTGGCTCTACTGAAAAAGCAATTCTTAAAGGACCCATCTCCAAACGCCAGTGTCATTAAAGAAATAGCTTCAGGAATGGACATGGACTCCACAGTTGTGAAGGTTTGGTTCAAGAACCAACGAGCAAAAGGCAGGAGATTCAAATGTGACACTCAGCAGAAACAAGTACACCAGCAGTCACTCCAAGACCAAGAGCAACACCAGCAGATATGTAAACTACAGCTTCAGGAGTTACATCAATTCCAATTTCAACAAACCCTCAAGTCCGATGTCAGCCGTCTCCTCTACTCCAACACCTGCCATCACCTCGAGTTCAATACCAGCAGTTCCCTCAAGTCCAACAGCAGCAGTTATATCAACTCCAAAATCAGCCTTCACCTATACTCCAACATCTGCTGTCACCTCAAGCCCAACACCAGCCATCAATTCTAGTCCCACTTCAGTTACCTCAAGTCCAATGCCAGTGGTCACTTCATGGTGGAGTCAATGCCAGTCCATCCAAGAATGGGGAGAATACACCACCAGAAGGCCCTACCAGTATCCTGCCTGAAGCCTACATTTATACCAACAAAGTGATGCCCTCATTCCAACTCTGCCTGTACCCTGACCTTAAGAACTCCAAGTATCCCCCTGAGGGCCATAAAATGGTTCATTTTGGTTGTTGCCAGGACTCTGCTATATACTGGCTCCGGCCCATCTTGAGGTCTCGCAAACGCGTCTCACAAACGCCTCTCGGACCTCCTGTTAAAGAAGCTAGAAACAAGGACCACTCATAGTTGACATGTTTTGTTTTTTGTTTTTTTGGGTTTTTTTTTTGGAGACTGGGTCTTCCTTTATAGTCTGGTTGGCCTGATACTATCTATGTACCCAAGATGACCTAGAATTCATGGCTATCCTGCTACTTACTACTCCCATGGGCTGGGATACATCCTTTTAGAACATATTTATTTTATTGAATTGAAACTAGGCTTCCTATGTGTATCCTAGGATGACGTCTCTAAGAGCCTCCTAGAACCATGGGATGAGTAGAATCATATAACCTGACTTCGAACCTAACAGCCACTCTAGTCTGTGTCTCCCTACCAGCTGTATGTAATTCTGCCCCAGCTGCACCTACCTGATCTTATAGTCGAAGGAGTTCCCACTGAATTTTGAGCATTCCATGTACAAAGATATAAGGCTGTCTTCTTTGGTGTTAAATTGAGACTTTCTGGTATGTCTATGTGGTGGAATGGCTTCCACAGGCTCATATTTGAATGTTTGGTCATTAGAGAGGCACTACTAGGAGGTGTGGCCTTTTCAGAATAAGTGTGGGCTTGTTTGACAAACTGTGTCCAACAGAGTTGCCATAGGGTTGGGCCTAGGCCCTGCCCCAAATGACTTGACAGATTTTGATGGGAGGGAGAAGGAACTGAGATTGATTGTAAAATGAGATTGTTTCTATTTTAAATAAAATGCATAAAATCATTTCTATTTTAAATAAAATGTATAAAATTTATCCCAATTTAAATAAATTTATGAAGAAAAACATTAAAAATATAGATGCATGCTACTTACGTGGGTTCTCAGGATTTAAACTCAGAGCCTCAGGCTTATGTGACAAGTACTTTTTTTTTACTCTTTGAGTTACCTTTCAAGCCTGTCTCTCTTTTTTTAATGGCATTTAATGTTATTTTTGATTACTACAACTCTTTAATAACACAGCACAACATATCAAGTTTCATTCTTTTTGTTCAAGACTGCTTTAACTATTTGGGAAATTTTGTGTATTTATGTTAAGATTATTTCTTTCACATCTATATAAAGTGGCAATAGGGACTACATCCCATATATAAATCTATCAGTCACATTAGGTGCTAGAAATTATCTTAATAATAATTTTCTAAGCCATGAATTGGAAAGCTCACTTTTCATTTATTGTGTTGTATTCAACTTGTCTCATCAATATTTTACAATTTTCTGTGTGAAAATCTTTCATTTCTATGGTTAAATTTACTATAAGTATTCTGTATTTTATGGTGCTGTTATAAGCTGAATTGCTTTTATAATTATTTTCAGATAGTACAATTAGTTTTTTTAAAGCATGATTTTACATTGCATTTGTGCTCTCAAACTTTACTGAATTCACATATTATTTCTAATAGTGCTTAGAGGATCTTTAGAGATTGCTGTAAGAACATGTCACAAGACAACAGAGACTATTACACTGCTTCCTTTTTAAGTTGGGTAGCTTTTCTTTTTATTGCCTAATTTCTCTGGTTAAGACTTAAGTATTATTTTAATAGAAGTGGTATGAGAAGGCATCTGTGCCATAGCCATATCTTTTCCCCATTTGGTAAGAACTGGCTATTGAGCTAGGTGGTGATGCATACCTTTAATCCCAGCACTCAGGAGACAGAGGCAGGCAAATCTCTTGAGTTTGAGGCCAGCCTGGTCTACAGAGTGAGTTCCAGGACAGTTAGGACTGTTTCACAGAGAAACACTGTCTTGAAGAACCAAAAAAAAAACTAGCAAATAGCTATCTATAAAATACATAGCCTTTAGTATGTTATCATGTAAGGATGTAGGCTTTTATCACATCATTTTTCTTTGTCATTTACTGCTCATAAGTTAGATTCATTGAGCTGCAAATGTTGAGCCATTCTTGCATACCTGACATAAATCCCACTTGATCAAGGTGTACAGTCATTTATATATGCTGTTGGATCCAGTTTGCTAGTGTCATGTTGGGGGGGGTGTGCCACATGTGTGTAAGTACTGATGGTAAAGGCCAGAAGAAGGTATTAAATCCCTGGAGGTAGAGTTATAAATGATTATGAGAGGCTTAATGTGGGTGCTTTCGACTAGATGCCCCTCAACTGAAGAATGGATAAAGAAAATATAGTACATTTACACAATGGAGTACTACTCAGAGGTAAGAAATAATGACATCCTAAAATTTGCAGGCAAATGGGCAGAACTAGAAAAAAAAATCCTGAGTGAGGTAACCCAGATCCAGAAAGACAAATAGTATGTACTCACTCATAAGTGAATACCATACATAAAGCAAAGTTTAACCAGCCTACAATCTACCTCAGAGAAATTAGAACCCTCTTCCAGAAACAGATGGAAGCAGATGTTGAAATCTACAACTATTAGGCTAACCTCCCAGAGTACAACTGAAGTAAGAGAGGAGCAATGATATGAACAAAGGAGTCAAGACCACGAAGGGAAAACCCATAGAATCAGCTCACCTGAATTAGTAAGAGATCACTAACTCTACATTGTCAACTGGGGAACCAGCATAGAACTAACTAGGACCCCTGAATACAGGTGACAATGGTGTGGCTTGGGCAGTTCATGAGGCCACTGGCAATGGGACCAAGATGTAACTATAATACATAAACTGACTTTGTGGAGCCCCATCACTATGGAGAGATACCTTACTCGTCCTAGGCACGGAGAAGGGGGAGGTGGATGATTTGGCCCTGCCTCAATGAGGTAATGGGGCAGATTTAGTTAGCATCCTAGCAGGAGGCCTTACCCTCTCTGAGGAGTGGACAAGAGGTGGAATTGGAGGGAAGGAGGGGAACTAGGATTGTAATATAAAAAATAATTTTTTTAAAAAAGTGGGTCCTTTGAATATCTACCTAAAGTTCTTCCCTATGCTCTAGAGCCACGGTTCTCACCCTCCCTAGTGCTGTGACCCTTTAATACAGCATGTTGTGGTGATCCCCCGACCAAAAATTACTGTTACTACTTTGAAACTGTAATTTTGCTATGAATCATAATGTAAATATCTGATATGCAGGATATCTAATATGTGACCCTACAGGTTGAGAACTACTAGCCTAGAGACTATCAAGAATTTGAAAGTCATTAACTCCCAGAGGTAGGTAACTGAGAAGGCCTTCATTGGGGAGGGTGCAGTAGAAATGTGAGATTCAATATACAGATGAACTCGTTCCAGGGACACTCAGGACCAGAGTTTGTCTCAAAAACAAATAAGGGGAAGAGACCCAGAAGTGCAAACTCTGGGTTCTACAATACAGACTAGATGTGAGACCAATCCAGCACCCTCACACCAGTCTTTTAAAAAAATATTTTAGTGGGCATTGGTTAATCGCTGCACTCAGGAGGCAGAGGCAGGTGGATGGATCTCTGTGAGTTTGAGGCCTGCCAGGTCTACAGAGTGAGTTCCAGGACAGCCTCCAAAGCAATACAGAGAAACTGTCTCAAAAAAAAAAAAAAAAAAAAAACACTTTTAATATAAAAATTTGTATAAAATTTGAATGTCAGTGTTTATAAATGAAGCATGTGGGCATGTGGGCATATTTGTTCAATTTATTATCTAAAGTTGTATTTATGCTGAAACAGCAGACCTAAGTACTTACAACAGACCACTGACCCACAGAGATTATTTAACTCTTTATAGAAACACTGTATAACATCAGTAATATAATCACTAACTAGAAATGTTTTCAAAATTCAGTTTCACTTTAACCTGGCTCAAAGAAAAATGAAAAGACCTTATGTAAATGTGGCAATTACTAAACAGAACTTATATATTTCAGCTTTTAAAGATATTAGAGAATGGTATTTATCAAAAGTAATTATTTGCCTGAGCTATTAGGATTATCTATTTCCTAACAGAACTAAGAACATATAATCTATTTTGAACATAAATAAGGCATAAATAATAAAAAAAATTATTCAATAGGGAACAATTAAGGGTTTTTTTTTTTTTTTTCACAGTACTCACCTTTGGAAGAACAGGTTTTGATTTGAAGTTTTTGTTTCTTCTATAAAGATAAAACATTCATTAGAAGAAAAAGAAACTAGAGTATAAATGAGTGATTTTTAAGGGTTCTCTCAAGCCCTTGTGGTGGGGACACACGCCTTTAATCTCAGTACTCAGGAGGCAGAAGCAGGCCAGTCTGTGAGTTTGAGGCCAGCCTGGTCTACAAATCGAGTCCAGGACAGGCTCCAAAGCTACACAGAGAAACCCTGTCTTGAAAAACCTTAAAAAAAAAAAAAACTCTCTCAATGCAACTAAATACTTCATTTGGGGAATATGGGCCCCTCTATACAAAAATGTTATCTGACTGAATCAAGCAGGTATCAATGAGAAAAAAAGAGTAAGCAAGGACAAGACACGGAGTAAATACCAGCTTTGTAATTTGGTAATAAGCAGAGTTGAGCCTGAAGATTAGTGATATGCTGCTGTACTTTCTTGTATGTAGGAGGGGTTCTACTTTTCAATGGCTACTAAGATTTATTTCTACCATTAAAAGATTTTTAAAGTATGCCTAAATTTCAGCCGGGCATTGGTGGCGCACACCTTTAATCCCAGCACTCGGGAGGCAGATCGCTGTGAGTTCGAGACCAGCGTGGTCTACAGAGTGAGTGCAAGGATAGGCTCCAAAGCTACACAGAGAAACCCCGTCTCGGGGGAAAAAAAAAAAGAGATGCCTAAATTTCATAAATGGTTAAAAATATACATTCCAGGGTTGGAGAAATGGCTAAGAGGTTAAGAGCACTGGCTGCTCTTCCAGAGGTCCTGAGTTCAATTCCCAGCAACCACATGATGGCTCACAATCATCCATTATGAGATCTGGTGTCCTCTTCTGACCTGCAAGGATGCATGCAGACAGAACACTGTGTATATAATAAATATGTCTAAATAAAAATATACACTTCATAAAACATAATCTTTGTGTTTAGAAATTTTTTCTATTCATTTATCCTACTCATCAACAAAAGTTAACTTTCATTATGGTTTCACAAAATGAGTGAATACAGCTCAATGCTTAGAACATTGGCTGAGAAGTTAAAAGGCCTATTATATCTGGTTTTCCCCCTACCAATGTATAACTTTTCTAAACCTTACTTTTACTATGATTGACTATAAACAAGGATAGTTAAGACCACCTGTTTATTAGCATTGTTGAGAGAATTAAGTGAAGTTAGTACACACTTCCAGAGTAGAACAAGACTTCTATAAATTAAGCCTATTGATGCTATTAAGCAATTACTTCAGTAGAAATTCAGGACTCCAATTCATGCATACATCGGGGTTTATGATACATGAAAAAAATAACTGCTTGGGAAATGCCTGAAATACACTAAAGCATTAGTGTAATGGAACATCAGACATAATTATTATCTCCATGTCCGAGACATTCCTTCATCAGGTAATGAAATATAAGTATTATATGACACTATCCATGCTATCATTTACCATATTCATGGAATTTCCCTGTCCAAGTGCTAGATCTAAAGCGTAATTGTAGCAATGACAGGGAATCCTAAAAAGAGCTAAATTTCTTTTTCTCTAGAAAAAAAGAACAATAATTATTCCCTGTAATTAATACATTTAACCTTTTTTGGCTTTTGCTAGTGAATAGGAAAAACTGAAACAGAAAATAAAGCAATGTTATCTCTAATGCATTGGACTCATAGTTTTAAAACTAAGAACATTTCAATCTTTTTCAATCAAAATTATATCCATGAAAATAATACTTCATCTTTCATCATTTGCTCAGTAAAAAATTTAATAAAATAAAACTCCTTTAAGAAATCTATTACTAATCAATACTGACGTGAGAATTCCATGAGCTCTTTCCAGGAGTTTGCTGCTTGCTGAATTAGCAAATATCCCATCTTTATCAAGCAAAGAAGTGTTGCTAGTTGGTAGTCTGCTTTGGCGAATGCCAGTTCTGACATTCCAGGCAATATCAAATGTATCACTGTGAAAAAAGAATTAGTATGATTTGCTTAATTACTTTATTTTTATATTAATATGAGATATGTTAAATTTTAGATATGGAACATTAAAAGATTTTAATGCTAAGCAGCATAAAATGGTTTTATTACAATGACTACCAATCAAGTGGGACCTCTCTGTGACTCAGAAAAAGTTTAGTGGATTCTATACAGATGACAGGTAGATGACATACATGATATAGATGACATCATTAACATATTGTTATACATAAGTTATATATTTTAATACATAATAGAATCCATGATGCCTTTCTTCTTTTTTAGAGCTTTCAAAAGCTCCCATTAGAATTTATAACACTAATAGGTCACATTATTCTATAGAATATCTAATTTTTTCCTCAGACATCTTATTCTTAAACACACATGCAACTGACACATCAACCAAAAATATTTAGCTCTTGCTACAGATTGAGCACTATTATTAGCACTAGAGTCAGAGGAATGAATATACAATTATCAGTAATTATAGCATAATATGTTATGAAGGGCTTTCCAGGTAAAGATAGTAGATTTAAATCTCTTCAGAAGCCCACAAAAATACAAATAATATTTTAAAGGAATTAACACTTAAGAACAAAGAGAATAAGAACAATAGTGATGTATCTTTGCACATTTCTCAGGCTTTGACTGTTCTTTCTTTAAGTGGATAAGGGGTGAAAGAGAAAGTCTATAATTTGAACAACAGTAATCATGGAAATTGAAAAGTTCCTTTTTATCTAGCTTCTCCAAGAATGGGAACAGCTGAGATTATATAATCCAACATAAATTGTGGGAGAGAATTTAGCCAACTGAAAGGGAAACACACTGATGTTTCAGGAAATGACTTCACACACCCAAACAGACACTGCTGTTCAGTCTTAAACATGAATAGCTGACCAGTATTCCACTAGACATCCAAGGAAAGCCACTAGCATGGAAAAGAAATCAAAACACAAACTTGAAGGAGGTCAGGTATGGTACTCTCAGAACTCTGGAGGCAGGGGCAGTTGGACCTCTATGAACTTGAGGATAACTTGGTCTATGT
Organism: Cricetulus griseus; assembly: GCF_003668045.3. Lineage (NCBI taxonomy): Eukaryota > Metazoa > Chordata > Mammalia > Rodentia > Cricetidae > Cricetulus > Cricetulus griseus. Next base: position 171,392,448 of record NC_048597.1, on the reverse strand, counting down.
AGTGCCTTCCAAGACAAGCAGAGCTACATAGACACCCTGTCTCAAAAAAACAAAATTTAAAACACACACAAAACAAAATACAAACAACCTTAGAAGAAAACTGTCTAGGCATGGGAGTAGGGGGTGGGGACTACAAGTAATACTTTTTTGGTTTTTCAAGATGGGGTTTTTGGAGCCTATCCTGGCACTTGATCTGGAGACCAGGCTGGCCTCAAACTCACGGAGATCCGCCTGCCTCCGCCTCCCGAGTGCTGGGATTAAAGGAGTACGCCACCAATGCCAGGCTTACAAGTAATACTCTTAAGAGAAAAGAATCTTATAAACACTGAGAAAGAAGACTTGAAAGTTTTGAAATTAGTACATTAGTAACATATATGAATATGCAGAATATATTCATCCATCAGTTTAAGATAACTACTTGGTACCAACTACATGTCAATTATTCTGTCACTGCACACACAACATGTGGTGATATTTTGTTTGTGCTTTAACAAATAAAGATTGCAGGCCAGGCATTGGTGGCTCATGCCTTTAATCCCAGCACTCAGGAGCCAGAGACAGGCGGATGTCTGTGACTTCGAGGCCAGTCTCGTCTACAGAGTGAGTTCCAGGACAACCTCCAAAGCAATACAGAGAAACCCTGTCTTGACGAACCAAAACCAAAACCAAATAAAAGCTGCCTGAAGATCAGTGTGGAGCTAGCCACACTAGTTAGCCATAAACACCAGGGAGTGGTGGCACACATCTTTAATCCCAGCTCTTGGGAGGCAGAAGCAAGAGGATCTCCGTGAGTTCAAGGCCTCCCTGGGTAACATGAGATTGATCCAGACTAAAACAGAAAAAGAGCCAGGCAGCGGTGGCTCAGACCTTTAATCTCAGCACTTGGGATCACACACCTTTAATACCAACACTAAGAACGTGGACACAGGAGTGATATGGCTAGGCTGAGAGGAATATAAGGCAGAAGACAGGAGCTCATTGCATTCAGTCTGAGGATTCATAGGGACAGGATCGCCCCTTTGGTCTGAGGATTCAGTAGAGGTAAGAACTAGTGACCGGCTGCTCTGCTTCTCTGAACTTTCAGCATGAAACCTTGTATCTGACTCCAGGTTTTCATTATTAAAACCAATTAGAACTCTTGCTACAACAACATTAAAAAAACAGACAAAAGTCCTTACCATCCCATGGTTTATAATAAGTATGAGGAGACTAATAAGCATATATGAAAACATTTCTAGGTGAAATAACCAGGTGAAGGATAAAAACTAATAAACAAAATGAACTATGATAAGCTTTTAAATAGAGTAGTTAAGGTCTCATGGATAAGGCTCAGCTTAAATAAAGATATCGAGTGTGAGCCGGGCATTGGTGGCGCACACTTTTGATCACAGCACTCCAGAGGCAGAGGCAGAGGCAGGCAGATCTCTGTGAGTTCAAGGCCAACCTGGTCTACAGAGCAAGTTCCAGCACAGGCTCCAAAGCAATACAGAGAAACCCTGTCTCAAAAAACAAACAAACAAAAGATATCAAGTGTGGTGTTATAGGCCTATAATCCCCAAATTGGGAAAGGTGAGGCAGGAGGTTCAAGAATTACAGGTCAGGCAGTTACATTGAGGAGCTCAAAGACAGCCTCTGCATTATATAGGAAGACTGGCATTTGAAAGATAATATTTTAAAGTAATTAAATAGCCATTAGAAGGAAATAAAGTAAATGAATCCATTATCTGTTAAAGAAAACAAACACAAAATCCCTGAAATGGGCATGTAGTTGCTGAGTCTGAGATACAGTAAGAAAGAGACCATGATATAATGTGCCTTTTTAGGTAGCCTAAGGATTTTGGCTTTTACTGGTATGGGTGAGAAAAAATCATGAGGATTTTAAGTAAACATTAACATGATTCATTATATTTATAAAACCAAACATCTGGCTACTGCATAACTTTTGAGGCTGAGGAGAAAACCTGGTTAATTTAAAATAACCCATGCAAAATATAAGGATAGCTTGAACTGATATGATAGAAGTAGTAAATTGTGATAAAAATTCCCAAATATCATTTAAGGGTGAAAGATTTTAGTTTGCTGAGAGAAAAAGTTTTGAAAGATTTTAGTTCACAGAGAGAAAAAGTTTCCCACAGGCCTTGGCCCAGGACAAGGAAGTTGGCCCCAACCCGAGAGCAGACAAACAATCCTTTTTGGGTCACACCTGGCTGGCCAACAGACAATCAAGGACTTTTCAGGGTACATTCTATGGTTTTTCCTTTATAAAAAAAGCAGGTCACATCTGGGTGACCACTCTAACATGAGATCATACTTTGTAATTAATCACTTTGTGCCCCTTGCCTGTACGTTGATCTGCATTTTTTTCCTATATAAGGAGCCTGTAACCCTTGCTGGGGTGTGCAGCTTTCCCGACATTGCTGACACCCGAATGCGCATTCGTTCAATAAACCCTCTTGCTTTTGCAGCTCTTGGTCTAGTTTCTGAGTCTCGGGAGCTCCTTGGGATCCTGAGGCCCTTAGGGGTCTGGGAGGTCTTTCAAGGGCAAGGTTGACAAGGCTTGATGACATAACAAATGTCATAACATATGACATAAAAATTTTCATTGTATGAGGGTGAATTATAGATCAGTCTAAGATATATTTAAATCAGTAATAACAGAGGTAAAAAATGAGAGAGACGAACAAAGCCAAAAAGATATGGAAATCAAATAAAATAGAAGATCAAAGGAGGCCAAGTGCTTTAATAAAGACCATCTAAAGCACCAGCACATGGGAGAGAAGAATTATCACAGAACAGGCTCAGGAACCAGAAAGTGCACCTTAACAAAGAGCAAGCAACGAAGCACATGACCAGTTTGTAGAACAATATCTTGTTCTTTCAGGTAACTTTTTAAAATTATGTGTGCAAAAATTTAACCATAAAACTTTTAGTCAAAAGCCAGATACAGTTGTATACTTCTATAAATCCCAATATCTGGGATACTTAGGCAGGAAAATTGCCTGAATTCAAGGCCAGTACATAGCAAGGACTACATACCAAGTACCAGACTAGCCAGAATAACATAGCAAAATCCAGCTTCAAACAAAAGAGAAAAGCAATAATATGGTCAATGGCATAAAGTAAAGAAGCCTAGATAAGCAACAATTTTAAAAGCTAAAAGCATTTCATTCAAGTCTACCCCCTGAGTGCTGGAATTAAAGGTGTGTGCCACCACCGCCCAGCTTAAAAGTGATGTCATCTTAATATAAAAGAATGGCACGTATTTTAAAATTTATTTTTTAGAATTTCCCATTTAGTATTTTTAAGGCCACAGTCAACAATGAATAGATGAAGAAGTAGAAAGCACAGCTAAATGAAAAAAAACTATATTTTGGAAATCTGAGATCTACTGATAGCTTGTTAATTTCCAGGGAAAGATTAAATCTCAGTGAGTGTGGTAGCACACATCTATAATCCCAACACTCAAGCTGGCACAGAAAAATCACAAGATGAAGGGCTGTCAGGCTGTACAGCAATATTCAAAATTATAAGATTGTTATTTATCTCATTATTTCCTTGCAAACATATACAAAACTTACTGTTGATTTTTTTCATTTAGAGTGTTCATGCCCTGAAGATCAGAAAGAGGTGTTCTTGGATTTTTTCGGGTTATACCTAACCAAAAATAAAAGTAGGAAATTTCAAATCAGTGCACCTTCAAAATACTAAAAGAAAAAATTCTAACGACAAATAAAATTTAATAAACTTAGTTTCTAAACATTTGATAAATGTCAGATACTAAGAAAAGTTTTGTAACTATCACAGCCACACATGATTAAATGAACCCAAATAGGAAATCTAATAATAAGTTCTTATTTATTTCATTTAAGCATTAACATTAGGAAATATAAAAGCCTTTAGGCTGAGAGCTAACTATATACAAAATTCACATATACTCAAAACACTTCTAACGTGACCCCTTTGTATTACTTTTTGGCAACAAATACACTGCTGATATGTAACATACACTTTAGAGATCTACTGATCCTACAAATAAAGACACTGAAGATCAAAGAATGCTTCCTTATGAATAATTAATATTTAAAAACAGAATTTTCTTATAGGCACCACAGCACAAGGTTATCAATTTTAATATATATGAACATCTAAGATACAGTGGAAAGGAAGAAATCGTGCATCTTTACAGGAGACCTTTATGGAAAATGACAATCATACAGAGAAAACCCTAAAGAAGTTATAAAAATGTTAAAAGCTAATTCAATTCAGCGAAAATACAGGAAACTGCTATGTAGAAATCAACTCTATTTCTGTACAAATGTAATAAATGACCAAAAAGTAGTAATTTCATTCATAAAATCAAAATAATAATATAAACTTAACAGAAAGAGTTGATGGCCACATTGAAAATTATAAAAATCACTAAAAGAAATCAAGAGACAAATCAATGGAATGATATCCATGATCATGATTAGAAAATGTACTTTCAAGATACTAATGCTCTTCAAATTAAAATTTTGCTTATAAATACATTATTGGGCATCAGAATTATGAACCACTAAAGATGCTGTTTCCCAAGCTGGGGTATGTTTTTTGTTCTTTTAATATTATTTGAAAAGCATTAATTTTTCAATTCAGGAAACTCTAACTTACCACTTTCCTCTATCTTTAGCTCATGTTTATATATCCTAAGAAATCTTTACCTGTTGTTTTTTTTCCTTGAGTATTCTTAAAAACTTAATGGCTTTGATTCTTAAATCAGCATGACCCTCTTCAAGATAAATTAAATGACTTAAGTGTTCTCTTATATCTATATGGAGAGATATCATGCTCAGCCTAGACACAGGGGTGTGAGGTATGGAGAGGTACCTTGGTCCTGTCTTAACAAGATGATGGGACAGACTTAATAGATCTTTTAGGGGAGGCCTTACCCTCTCCTAGGAGTAGATGGGAGGTGGGATGGGGAGAAAGTGGGGGAAGTGGGAAGAGAGGAGGGAGGAGAAACTGGGATTAAAATGTAAAAAACAAATTAATAAAAAAAGAAAAATAAAGATTAAAAAAAAAAGAGTTCTCTTGTAACAAATGGATACCAAGTTGTTCAATGTCATTAGTTTGTTGAGAATCCTTTACTCCATCTGAGCACCTTGGTAGAAAATCAACCATACTACACACACACACGCACACGCACACGCACACGCACACGCACACGCACACGCACACGCACACGCACACACACACACACACACACACGGATCCATTTCTATACTTCTTATTTGGTTCATAGATTTCCTTTCTTCCCCCCTCCGCTCTCTTCCCTCCATTTCCTCCATTCTTTCTGTAATACCGTGTATCAAACCAAGGGCTTTGAGTATGCTTACCACTGAGCCACTGCCCCAACCCCCAGTCCTCCTAAATACACATGCTTTTTCCCCCCACTTTTGAGAAAAGCTCTCACTAAGCTATTCAGGCTGGCTTTTTACATTCCTCCTGTGACAGTCTCCATAGAAAGATGATAATGTAAGTCTGCTACAGGACCCATCCTATGTCAGCTTCCAAAAGATAGTTAGGAGTTGATCTAGGAAGTTCTAAATTAAGGTGTCTTAAGTGTACTTGAGCTGCCAAGCAAGACTGCAGTCATCCTGGGACTAGAATGAAGGAAGAGCTACTCTCAGGATATTCAAACAAGTTGCTGAGGAAGCCCAGTTCCTTATTACCTGTTAGCTGAAGGCTCTGTTGGGACTCTGAATGGGGCTGTTCACAAACAGTGGCTTCTCTGACAGTGATGTGAAAGCTAACAAATAAAGGCACACTAAAGATGGGAATATTAATAGTAAAAGTACCTGCTGTGTACTTTTGTCACACAAACCTTGTAAAATGTGGGAGTGGACTGGCTGCTTCAATTACTATACTAGCATTTATAAACTTCATTTTCCAAGTATTTTACATTAGAAATATAATTTTGTGTATTTATTAGGTATCCTATGAGATTGTTAGGTTCAGGTTTTAGTTTTAAGACAATTTTTCTTTAGATTTTTACCTTTCTCCACTAACAGTCACATTAACTAATTCCTACCTTGCAAATTCCTTCTATTATCTCTGTTCTTGTACTGTTCTGCCTGTGACCTGAATCCAAGTGGCTAGATGAAAATGTCTTTACCTTAGATCCAATTATTTGGAGAAAGTCTGCTCTTAAAGATTTTTTTTGTGCAAACCCTTTATAAGTTGGGGGTACTGTTTTCTACTCATTAGCTGCCAAATTTGAAAAGAGATGGGTGCAGAATTATGGCAAACTTTCTCTTCATCTACTGAGATGATCACATACTTTTTCCTTTTATAGAAGATTAACACAGTAAGTCAACTTGACTGTCAACATGTTGTGAATCTTGACTGTCCTCCTAAGAACAATGCATTAGAAGTCTGGCTCTCAGTTCAGCATGAGGTGGTAGAACTTTTTAAAGTCATTGGGCCTGGAAATAATTATTTGGATCATTAATAGTGCACGTAAAATAGTGATTCTGAGCCTCCAGCCTCTTCTATTTGCTTCCTATGCTTGAAATAAGCTTTGTTCTACTACCTGCTCATCTTCACAATATGCTGCCTTATTTAAAGCAACAATATAAACATATTATAGACTATTATTTATTTTCTGTATTGCTGATTTTTAGCTCTAGGTATCATTGGCTTGCTTTTCCTTTTTAAAGGTCTAATATGTTCTTTTTCCCAGATTTTTAAGATGAAATTCAATTATTTTAGTTCATTTTTTCTTAATGTAAGAATTTAAAGGCTGGAGAGATGGCTCAGTGGTTAAGAGTACTTAACTACTCTTTCAGAGGACCTTTGTTCAATTCCCAGCACCCACAACAGGTAGTTCACAAATGTCTGTAACTCTAACTCCAAGGGATCTGACACCCTTCTCGATTCCACAAGTACCTGTATAAACATGTGACATACTCAAGCACACAAACATACGCATGCACATACACACACCTAAATAAAAAGAAATAAATTTAAAAAGAATTTAAAGCTACTTTTTTTTCCTTTTTAAACACTGTTTTCAAAGATTGAGAATACCAAAATGAACAATTAGAATGAGGACTGTGTATCTTTAGAAATAATAGCAATAATTAATAAAAGATGTCCAAAGACATCTTTTTAAAATGACTTACCTTTATTCTTCCTACAAGAAAGTTACACATACAGTTTTTCAAAATACATTACACATTTTCATATGTCAATACAGTGAAAAAAGAACTCACCACATTTATTTTCAGTACTTCTACTTAAATTATTCTTTTATTAAGTAAAATGTTATGGAATAGAAACTAGAAAACTAATAAAAGTAGTAACCTAAACCAGCAACAAATTATTAAATGAACAAAGCAGATTGGGGGTAAATTTGGTTCACTCTACACAAATAACTTGGTTTTTCTGAAGAACTCATTTATTATCACAATAGGAGCAAGGCCAATTATTGTAACCACACAGTAGAAAAAAAAGAACCTATTTTCATGTAGAGTAACAAAGAGCAAAGGAAGAAATGGAGACCAAGTGCATCTTTTATATCAATTTTAAACAATAAACAGAAATGTATTCTTATTCTGTTATTCTTTATGCTAAACACTGATGTGGTGATTTCTCTTCTATCAGACATAGAAAGACTCAATCAAGGGTTGTAATCAACTTAAATGGATCCTCCAGAGATTCCTAATTATAACACAGCTGATGCAGGACTCAAGCATAAGCAAGTACAAAATTTAGCCAGATATGAGGAAACTTTGGGAAGTGTTGATTATCATAATTACTGTGATGATTCCATGAGTTTTTATATATGTAAGATTTATCAAATTGTTCTCTTCTATTCAACTTTAATTACATTTCAGTAAGACTTCCAAAAAGCAAATAGGAAAAAAAGTACTGTTCATTTTCATGATATGAATCAGATACTTCAAAGACAAAAATAAAAACCAATTCAGTGATGGAAAACTAGATAGTTAACAATGTGGTGACCATAGCAAACAGGACAGTCAACCACGTTAAAGAATAGGTGTATCAGCAATTTCAAGAGAAAGCATCAGAGTCTGAGTAAAAGACTGTGAAGGTCATGTTGCCTATGCAGTCTCCATGCCACCCTCAAGAATGCTCTTGATTTCCATTTCCAAATGGATGTGACAACACAGGGTTTATGAGAATTTGCAGCCTTACTGTACTTCTCTTCCTTGCACCTCTGCAGAATCTCTAAGCTCCTCTGGTGGACTGGGTGTTGGAGAAAGCTAAAACTATCCATACTTTTCAAAATTGCACATGGCGTTGAATCATCATGTCCTTAAGAAGCAAAACAAAACAAAACAAAAAAATGGAAAAAAGAAAAGACATCATGTAAGCCCAAAACAATAAGAGAATTAAAGACAATGCTGCCAACTATCTTAATATATTTTAAAATATCAAATAATGTGAACAATTTCCCCAATTAATAGGAAAAAACAAATACTTTTTTCAAATATCCAAAATGTCTATTTTATTAATCAACATATTCTGAGCTAATGCAATATTTAAAAACTCTAGATTAAAGTATTAGGGACATTTCAAACAATTTGTATTATTTAGTTGTTCTTCAAAAATTATTCCTTTCTCTAATATATAGTTGGCAACATTGATAGAATCCAAGAGAAATTATACCCAAACAATTTAACCCCCAAAAAAAAAAAACCACTTCTTTTACAAATCTGGCAATCAACCAAACTTCTGAGTATTCTGTGAAGTATGTGATAAGTGTAAGTAGTAAAGCATGAAAAAGCAGGAGCCCAAGTAGCACTTTTGCATTTATAAATCTGAAGAAATAGCTGGAGAATCCATACCTCACCACTGGAAAAGGAGATAAAAGTGAATTACTAGCAGGAAAGAGAAGAGACAGGATTTAAGTAAAGACTAAAGCCCCAGATGAGTGTTAACCAGTAAATCATTCTAGCAATAAGGCACTGGGAGCAGGGGCAGCTTGAATACCATAAATAAAAGTAAGAAATTGATTTACAGTAGAATACAGAGTTTCCATTTTTCAGAAGGGATGGACTCTGAGTGTCATTCACTCAGAGATTAAGAGCTAGAGAATAATGATTTCACTTAACAATTTTGCCTCTGCAAATGAAAACTGTATAATTTAGGCTCAAATTAAATAACACATAATGAACTGAAGATCCATTAGCACACTTTATTACACAACTAGGAAGGGACTCAATGTTATAAATTACAAACAGTTCTCAAGGTAGTCATTTTATAAAGCTCAGGGATAGACTAATTCAAAACCCCTTGCACAGTATTTTTTTCATCTCAATAAAATTTCCTAAGCTAGATTTCTAAAATCAGAGAATATTATCTACACTTAACAGAGAAAACACAATCTTATTAATCATCAGATAGATCATAAAAAGATGAAATTTGCTTCAAGAATTTTAGAACACTGGGACTGGAGAGATGGCTTAATCATTAAAGGCTAGGCTTACAATCAGAGACCAGGGGCCTTGAAGACCAATGACTCTTTGCAATGAACACTTGGAAGTAGAGATGTATGGAAAAGGGGGTATACAACATGACTTATTGGCTCACACTAAAGTTTCCATGATGAGATTTGATTCCTTCCACCTTTTTTATTTTTCTCATTTTATTTTCTTCCTTTTCTTTTCCTCTTGAATTTTTTTTTTGGGGGGGAGGAGGTGTACAGGGGCAGACAGCAGATGAAAAGGGATGGGGAATGAATAGGATCAAGATACTTGATGTGTGATGGGGTGGTGGTGGTACATGCCTTTAATACCAGCACTTGGGAGATAGAGGCAGGCAGATCTCAGTGAGTTCGAGGCCAGCCAGGTCTATAAAGTGAGTTCCAGGACAGCCAGGACTGTTACACAGAGAAACACTGTCTGAAAAAAAAAAAAAAAATACAGGATACATAATGTGAAAGACACATTAAATAAATAAGAACTTTATCAAACTGGTAATAAAAAAATAAAATGTTATGTTAAAAACATCATTTAGCAGAGAAAATGTAGTATTATTCAGATAATATATAAAATATCAAACTTAAAAAATAAAATCCGAAATGGATTTAAACAGTAACTATGTTTTAAAATGGATCATTTACCAAGATAACTGCAAATATTTAATTTCTTATAAAAAGAGAGCTTGGGGGCTAGAGAGATGGCTCAGAGATTAAGAGCACTGGCAGCTCTTCCAGAGGTCCTGAGTTCAATTCCCAGCAACCACATGGTGGCTCACAGCCATCTGTAATGAGATTTGGTGTACTCTTCTGGCATGTCATGCCAGAACACTGTATACATAATAAATAAATCATTTTTAAAAAGAGAGAGATCTTACCATCATTCCATTGTCACAAGATACTTTAATAAAAAATACTCAGTTTTCACTATTACCAGTAATTACCCTTAAGGGCCAAGCATCAGACTAGCCTGCATATAGAATGACAGTCTGAAAAAATGGACAAGTTTGGGGAGAAGAGAAAGAGGACACTATGTGAATTATACTCATAATCCACTCAACCAATACGTAATTTGATAATCTATTGGAAATAATTCAAGAATATATAAAATGACTTTCTGTGTGAAAATATAGTTATTAAAATGCACTAAGTTACTGGTAAAATTTTAAGAAATTTGTTAAATACTACTATACCCACTGTTCTCTATTTTCCATTTGATATACCAGTGTCACAGAGGTATTTTTGTTATCTTTGTAGTTTTGTAATTTGATGCCATTATCTGTTTTAAATAATCTGTGTCCTGTTCCTTTTGGTCTATTTTTACACCTTTTACAAGCATTTTCACAGCTTTAAACATTATTTTCCAGACTGTAACACCATTTCTACAACTTAAAATTATATGTTCTTGCTTTTTGTGTATAACAGCTCCTTTTTAAGATGACTTGATCTAGGATAATTTGTAAATATATTTTCAGAGGGGTTTTTTTTTTTTTTTTTTTTTTGGTTTTTGAGACACGGTTTCTCTGTGTAGCTTTACAGCCTATCCTGGCACTTGCTCTGGAGACCAGGCTGGCCTCGAACTCATAGAGATCTGCCTGCCTCTGCCTCCCGAGTGCTGGGATTAAAGGCATGCGACACCAACGCCCGGCTGAGGAGGGTATTTTCTTAAGTATCACATAAACTGGGTATTGGGGGGGGGGGTTACAATTAATTTATTGTTTTGGTTTTTTGTTTGTGTTGGACATAGGATACAGGTTTTCGAAGCAGGTTTTCTGGGTCTTTTTTTTTTTTTTTTTTTTTGGTTCTGTTTTTAATCCAAGATTAGGCTGACCTCAAAGCCACAGCAATCCTACTATCTTTTGCCTCTTGGGGCTACATGACATTATGTACTAGTACATATTACCAATTGAGATGCCAAATTTACAAAGGTACAGATAGAGAGCACTGATTGTTTTAAAGAGAACAGAAAAGTATCTATCTAAGGTTAACCAGATTAAAGTTCTTTTTGCTTCTCTATATAAGGCCAATGGATAGAATTCTTCAAAACCCATTATAGTGACAAAAAAAAATTAAGCTTATGATCCAAGCAAGCTCCACTGTACTGTTCAAACATGAGGCCAGATCTTGGAGCCTAAGATTTTATTATGCCAGGTCCCAAGCTTTAGCACTCATCCTGTCTTATGCTGCCCTAGAGCTCTCAAATGATCCTGCCTCACCTTCTTAAGCAGAGGACTATCATTGTGTTCTACCACATCTGGCTCTTAGGTCCAGGTTTATTAAGTATTCCGCTTATGTCTACATTCATGTAATTCTGAGCCAGGATATAGAAAGTTATTTTATCTCCTTTCCAATCAATACTACCCTTGACTCCAACACTACAAGAGACAATCAGTCTGATCTTTCCGTGTGTATTACTTTTCCTGTTCCTAAACCAAATGAAACAGTATTTCTAATTTTTTGCTCAGTATTTTTTGTAATTTATCAACTATGAGAATCACCAGTTTATTCCTTCCTATTGCTAAGTAATGTCACAAGGCAAGAATATGTCATGATCTGGTTATGTTCTTCCATTGATGAATATGAGGGAGTTACTAGTAAATGAACAATAAACATTCATTTTGTGTGTTTGCATATAACAGCTTCACTGAAATATAATAATTCATATCACATAATTCACTATTCAAAATACAAGTCAGTTTTTCCTACAACTAACAAAGCCATACACCATCACCATAATCAATTTTAAAGTATGTTGATCATACCAAAAAGATACCCTATAAACAGAACAGGGATTCACTATGTAGTGTAGTTTGCTCCAAACTTACTATGTAGCTGAGGCTGACCTTAAATTCCTACCTCTCTCAGTGTCGAGACTACAGGTGTTCACTACCGGATGTTACACTCTTATAACCTCAACTCTCTCTTAGACACACATCATTCCCAGACAATCATTAATCAAAATTCTACTTCTATGAATTTGACTATTGACAATTCTTATGAAGAGAATCATATAAGATATATCCTTTTGTGCCTCTTTTCAGAGAAGATACTACTTTTGTGGAGGAAGAGGCTGAGAAAAGATTTCTCTATGTAACAGCCTTGCTGTCCTGGAACTTACTCTATAGATCAGACTAGCCTTGAACTCACAGAGATACACCTGCCTCTGCCTCCCAAGTGCTGAGATTAAAGGAACATACCACCATGCCCAGCTACTTTGGTTTTGTTGTTGTTGTTTGGTTTTTTTTTTTTTTTAAATGTGGCACATTTACCAGTACTTCATTACTTTTATGAGTAACATTCCACTGTATGAATATGACAAATTAAAAATTACTAATATAATTTCTAAGTTATAAGCTGGAATTCAATCTTCTATTCCTTCAGGAGTCAATATTTCTTTTTTGTGCTTTTTTACCAACATTTCCATTTCAACTAGTTTCTAATTTGTTGCTTTTAGCCATAGACATAATCTTATTTGCACTTTTATATGTTCAACAGACCTGTCCCTGTTAGTAATTTGAGTCCTGTGGCCATTCTAGTGCCAGTTTGCTTATTTTTGCTAATTTTTTCTGGTTGTGCTTGACTTTTTCATTCTGTAGTCATTTATTTCCAATCTAATCTATGATGTCCTGCTTATCCTGTGTTTATCCTTTTATCTAAGCCTCCTTAGAATCAGTAGAACACTGGGTTATTGTCTTGAAATCTTATTTTATAATACAGATGCTTTAAAGCTATAAACTCCCCCCCCCTTTTTTTTTTGTTTGTTTGAGACAGGGTTTCTCTGTGTAACAACTCTGGCTGTCCTGGAACTCACTCTGTAGATCAAGCTGGCCTCAAACTCACAGAGATCTGACTACCTATGCCTCCCAAGTGCTGGGATTAGAGCCATGTGCCACCACCACCCAGCATAAACCATTCTACAAGCAATTCTATGAATTGTGATATACTGTTTGGTTTTTCTCCTAGGAGTAAAACACCTATATCAAGACCCTCTGTAACCAATATGCAATAATTTTCAGATGAAACTTCTATAGTCCTCTGGCCCATAAACAAAGAGTGACAGAACAAAAACTAACCAAGGAAGGACTAGTATGGACTGTGTCCATTTTTTTCTTATCTCCAGCTCAAAAAGTATCTTCTACCTGTTCTTATCATTTCCTTCATAAGCTACTTGTTATGTGGATGGATGTTATTTGCTTTCTAGATAGTAAGACATTTTTAGTCCTCTTTTAATTCATTACTGCCCTCCTTTGTATCAAACACATTGTTTTTAATTATTTAGTTATCAGCTGACATGCAAATTACAATTAACATAGCAATTTATAGTGCTCTGGTATAAACTAAAAAGCAATTTCAATTGCTTAAAAAATGGCCCCTATCTTTTTCTTTATACTGTTACTATCAAACAAATTATATCTTTTAAACAGTATGACCATCAACATAGAATTATAATTATTACTTAAAGCAGCTGTCTCTCAAATCAGAGTGCTGGAAAAATTATGTTTATTCCATCTTTTGTAGTAATAGTGTTCTTCATTTCTTCATTAATGTTTCTATTATCCTTTTAAGGTGTGTGTGTGTGTGTGTGTGTGTGTGTGTGTGTGTGTGTGTGTGTGTGTGTGTGTTCCTGTGTGAATGTGTACATGTGAATGTAATTCTCTCAGAGGCCAGAAGACAGTGTCTGATCCCCCTAGAGCTAGAATTGCCAGTGGTTGTGAGCCACGTAACATGGATGCTGGGATTGAACTCAGGTCCTCTGGGAAAGCAGCAAGTGCTCTTAACTGCTAAGCCACATCTCTAGGCCATTACTATTATCTTAACCATTTCAACCACAAAAATTCCCTTTCATATTTCCTTTGGGGTTGTGATGGTTTTAATAGGAATGGCCCCCATAGCGGGTGTGGCCTTGTTAGACAAAGTGGAGGGAGGGGCACATTTTGTGATTTCAATGCTCAAGCCAGGCCCAGTGTTTCTCTCCTCCTGCTGCCTGCCCATCCAGATGTAGAACTTGGTACCATGTCAGTCTGCTTGCTGCTATACTTCTGGCCATGACAATAATGAACTAAATCTCTGAAACTGTAACCCAACACCAAATAAATGTTTTCCTTTATAAGAGGTGCTGTACACTCTGGAGAGCGGGCCCTCACCTGGGCAAAACAGTAGAGCTGTGCGGGCAAACCAGCTCTGGCTCTGAGGGTGTGAAAGCAGAACTGGCCCAGATCCTTGCTGCCTGCTGCAGAGGGTGAACTAGCCAAGGCAATGCTGGAGAGCTCACTCTAGTGGTGTCAATGAGGGAAAACTGGCAGGCTGATCAACCTAGGCCCAGAACCAGGGCTATGAGTTAGCCCACCCCAACATCCACCTCCTCTATGAACTACTAGAGCATGTGAAGTGCCTGGACCTACAGATCCAAAGATGCAAGACACAGGCAACAACAGGATATCCAAGAGGAGTCCCAGTGAGGGCCCAATATCAAGGGTACAGCAGAAACCAGAGGCTTCAAACCTCATTGCAATGGACACTTACAAGTAAAGGTGTATGGACTAAAGAGTAAACTGTGTGACTCACTGTGTCATACTACAGCTTCCATGCTGAGACTTTTTGGGTTGTTGTTGTTTTGATATGTTAGTTTTTCTTTTAAATCTTACTTTATTTAGGAGGGAAGTTGCAAGGGCAGCATGCAAATATGAAGGGATGGGGAGATGAATGGGACTGGAAGCATGATGTGAAATAAAAAGAGTTGTAATCATGGTATCACTTCACAGCAATAGAACACTGACTAAGACAGTGAGAAATTCTAGAATGATCTCTAGAATGATCATTTTGCTTTTGTCATTGAGTTCTGTTTTGCTTTTGAGACAGGATCTATCTAAATAGCTCTGGAACTTACTGTATAGAATAAGCTGGCCTAGAACCTGGAAGAGATCCACCTGCTTCTGCCTCCTGAGTGCTGAGATAAAAGGCATGCACCACCATGCCTGGCTATCTCTCGGAATACCTTAACCACTATCATTCTGAAGGATATTTTGTGGGAGGTAGAATTATTCATATCTTTTTTCCTTCCACATTCTAAATATGTAATATTCTACTGCCTTCTACTCCAGTGAGGTCTGATGAGAAATCATCTGTTAATCTTAGTCTAGGTCATTTATACATGACAAATCACTTTCCTACTACCACTTGCTTTTCATATTGTCTCTTTTATTTTACATTTTTAATTACATTTATTCATGGGGTGGGGAATGCACACTTGCCAAGGCCTGTGGAGGTCAGAGGGCAACTTGCCGGAGTGGTCCTTTCCTTCCTGTGGGTATCAGAGAAGGAACTCTGTCATCAGGCTTGGTAGCAATCTGTTAAGTCTGTTAAGCCATCTGGACTGCCTATCTCCAGATAGTTTAATTATGATGTACCTATGTTTGGATCTCTTTGAATCCATCTTCTTCTTCATTACCTAGCATCTGTGGATTAATCGATTATAAAAAAAATGTATAGCCATGATTTCTTTAAACACTGTTTATGACTCTCTTTTCTTCTGGATAACCAGATGTTTATATGCTTAATGTTACCCAATAGTTCTATTTAGCTTTGTTGATTTTTATTTCATCCCAATTTCTTCCTGTTTTTCAACTAAAAAAAAATGTCCTTAAATCTTCTTTAAAAAAAAAAAAAAAATCACCTCTTAAAATCACTTAGAGGAGGCAGGGTGGTAGTGGTGCACATTTTTAATCCCAGCATTCAGGAGGCAGAGACAGGCAGGTCCTGTGAGTTTGAGGCTAGCCTGGTCTACAGAGCAAGTTTTAGGACAGGCTCCAAAGATACAGAGAAACGATGTCTCAAAAAAAAAAAAAAAAAATCACTTAGAGGAAAAGCAGACTTGAAGTGGTTCTTTTATTTCTCCAATAAATTTTAATTATCATATTTACAAAAAGTAGATCACGCCTATAATCGAAAAATAAGAATTGAAGTTTAAAAGCTGACTTTGAAGATTTATTTCAAGGACATACAATTCAGTTTGGGAACCACAGAAGAACAAGGGAGCACTCTCACAATTCCAATGAAAGGCATGTCCCAACTACATAGAGTTTAGAAAATTCTAACTATACAGCAACGGTCTAAGATTACTGCTAGAACAAATATTATAGCATATTCCAAAGGACCACAAGTGCCTATGAAATTGCCCTCAAACAAAATATGTAGTGTAATGTTCTATGGCTTAAAGAAGTACCCAGAAACAAAAATCTAAATTTCAAACTAAAAATTCAATGAGACAAGATTAACAGAAAAAAATGAGCAGAATATTGATCCTTTAATAGAAAAGAAAAAGTGGTCTAGTTATAAAACTAGTTATAAGGTGACCCTAGGGCATAAGACTGTACCATATTACACTGACTGACTCCAATATTTTTGTTTCCTACTTTGATTTTTCATATTAACTTATTTCACTTGTAGAAAAAAAATACAGATGAACAAAATGGAGAAAACATTAAAATTAAATTATGAGTCATGATTATCATCTTGTCTTTTTGTCTTACTATCACATGCCTTATACTCATCGTGGGGATTTGAAAGAGAGTGACCCCCCCCCCCCCCCCCCGCCATAGGATTATATATTTGAATGCTTGGTATGCATTTGGTGGAATTACTTGAAAAGAATTAGGAGATGTAGGCTTGTTGGGAGTATGGCCTTAGAGGAGCTGTCACTGGGGCTGAGCTTTTAAGGTTTGAAAAATCCTTGCCAGGCCCAGTCTCATTCTTTCTGCCTGCAACTTTCATATCTCATATAAGGTCTGAGATACTGCTCCAGCACCATGCATGCCTGAACTATAATGGTTATGGGCTAACCCTCTAAAACTGTAAACAAGCCCCCAACTAAATGCTCCTGTGTTGAGCTGGGAAGTGGTGGTGCATGCCTTTAATCCCAGCACTCAGGAGGCAGAGGCACCAGGATCTCTGTGAGCCCAAGACCGCCTGGTCTACAAGGGCTAGTTCCAGGACAGGCTCCAAAGCTACAGAGAAACCCAGTTTTGAAAAACAAAACATTCTCCCATGTTTATAACTAGCCTTGGTCATGGTGTTTCATCACACAACAGGAACCCTAACTAAGACATTCATTACTCCTATCAATATCTATTAATGAAAATATAGCAGTACCTGCCTACGTATATACAGAAATATGCATTTAAACACTCAAAGGTGTATGTGATTTATCAACTATGAGACACGATTCCATAGTATGGGAAGAAAACAAAACAAAAGGTATTATCATGGCAGAATACTAGCAAGGATGGCTTACCACTTTTTCTCTGAATATGTCTTTTCCCAGCTTCCCTGAAAGCAACCACAGCTCTGAAAAAAGCTCGGAGAACTGACCATCGGAATACAGCTACAGGATCAATTCCTGTCATCCCAGAGACAAAGGCATTCCTGCTACTTCTCAGAAGAGCCACAATGTCTGGACGCATATGATCTGTATTTTTTTCCCGAAAATCCTATGTGAAAAAAGTACCAATGATATTTGTAAAAAAGACTATTAAAACCAGGAAGATAACAGGTGAAAGGTTTGAATGGTGTGCAAACAGAAATTATAGAATTGAATTCTATTTTGGGTAGCTATATGGACCAGATATCTTATAAAAAGTGCCAGCCAATTCTAAAACTACTGAATTATGTAATAAATACAGAGTAAACACAATAATTTTATTGTGGATTATTAGACAGCCAATTTGAAAGGGTTTTAGATAAAATGGTAAAACAGAAAACTAAAAATAGAAAGCCTTGAGAAAACTAGGCAAAAAGAGCACCTCACTTGTTCTCTTTGGTAATAGGGACAGGTTAGAAGAAAAGCAGTAGCCTGGCAGTGGTGGCGCACTCCCAGTACTTGGGAGGTAGAGGCATGAAGATCTCTGAGTTCAAAGCCAGCCTGTTCCACAGATTGAGTTCCAGGTCATCCACAGAGTTACACAGAGAAATCCAATTTCAAAAAAAAAAAAAGAAAAAAAGGCAGTAAATCCAGGGGCAGAAAAGATGGGGAAAGGTGAGAGTGGTGGGAAAATAGGCAAACAACATACTTAAGGTATAGCTTAGTTTTATTTTGTTTCATTCAATGATAAAAGGATCAGAAATGTAATGATAGCATCCAGTTGGTGTTTTATAAACATCTGTGGCAGCACAGAGAATGAACAGAAGAATGAAGTACCTTTGTTATTTTTGAAACCTTAGTTTATATGTTTCTATTATTAACTATTTTTTAAGGCTTATTTATTTATTATGTACAGTGTTCTGCCTGCATGTCTGCCTGCAGGCCAGAAGAGGGCACCAAATTGCATTATGAGATGGTTGTGAGCCACCATGTAGTTACTGGGAATTGAACTCAGGACCTCTGGAAGAGCAGCCAGTGCTCTTAACCACTGAACCATCTCTCCAGCCCCCATTATCAACTATTTTTATAATACATTTTGTTTATATTATTATGTGCAATGGAACAAACATTAGACTTTGTTGATTTCTTTTGTTTCAATTTTGGTGGGGTTTGTTTTGTTTTGAAACAGGGTATCACAATATAACTCTGGGTGATCCTAGAACTTATTATGTAGAGCAGGCAAGTTGAACTCACAGAGATCCTACCACCTTTGCCTCCGAAAGGCTGGAGTTAAAGGTATATGCCACCACTCTCAGAAAATTTACTGACTTCTTCATGGTTCTTCTTACTGTGTTGATTTCTGATAATTATCGTGTTCTCATTCTATTGGGTTCAATGTGCTGTTTTCCAAGTTTCTTGAGATGGATTTGGATATAATTACTTTCCAACTTTTCATCCTAATTTCTTGTCAAGCATTTGTCATAAATGATTTAACTGGGTCTCACAAACTTTACTATACTGCATATTTCTAACTATTCAGTTGAAAAAAAGATCTTAAAATGGCAAGTAAATTTAGTTGTGATTTTCTAGATTGATTCATTAACTAATTATAAGAGTTCTGCTTTATGTTTAAATACCCAGTAACCTTTGACATGCAATTGGAACAGTTATTTTAAAAGTACTACTCAATATTTCTATTTGACATTTTGTGTGTGTGCCCTGTGGAACAACAGTGGATCTGTCTACACCTACTTTTATTTTGTATTGGCTTCTGGGGTACTAGGAATTAAACTTAAAACATCACACATGCTAGAAAAGCACTCTACCATAGCTACATTTTCATCTCTACAGCTACTTTTGGCCTCTTTCCACTTCCTATAGTTTGAACCAAAATCACTGGGTATAAACAAGTTTTGGCTAACATTTTATCAAATGAACACTTTTATCATTGTAAATTACCCCTTTTTATCTCCAGTAGTATCTCTAGTTTTGTCTAATTTCTTCAATGAGTATATACTTACACTTTTTAAATTGACTTTTAGTTTCAATCAACTCGATAACATACATCACAGAAACAGGTGTATATAATATATGATAAATGTTCCTAGTCTGGGGCATTTGAATACTTGGTTCCCAGTTGGTGGTGCTATTTGGATAGGTTCAAGAGGTGTGGTATTGGTGAAGTATGCCACTGGGGACAGGTTTTGATTTTAATAATTTCAACAACAACAACAAAAAAAAAACTAACCTCCAATAATAAGGTTGTTTTTGAGACAGGGTTTCTCTGTTTAGCTTTGGAGCCTGTCCTGGAATTCACTTTATAGGCCAGGCTAGCCTCGAACTCACAGAGATCTGCCTGCTTCTGCCTCCCAAGTGCTGGGATTAAAGGCATGTACCACCACCACCTGGCAGAAACAGCAATTTGAAAAAGTAATCTTGGGGCTGGAGATGGCTCAGCAGTTAAGAGCACTTGACTGCTCATCCAAAGGTCCTTAGTTCAATTCCCAGCAACAACATGGTGGCTCACAACCATCTGTAATAGGATCAGATTTCTTCTTCTGGTGTGCATAAAGACAGAGTAACTCATATACATAAAGAAAAGTAGATCTTAATTCTACTTCTAGCCTTACAAAATGTCTCTAAAGGCTACTACTGATCCAGAGCCTCCTAAAACTACATGAGAAGGTAGTATACTAGACATAGTAACCATACACCTGGGGGAAAGAATTGGGGCCTACGATCAAGAAATAATGTTTACGGTGGTGGCAGTGGTGGCGGTGGCAGGGGGCAGCAGTGGCAGTGCCACCTTTAATCTCAGTAACCCCAGTACTCAGGAGGGAGAGGCAGGAGGATCCCTGTGTGAAAAAAGAAAAGAAAAAATGTTTACATGCATAAAACTGTCAAGGAATAAAAAAGTTTTATACTTTAAAAAAAACATACCTCTGCTCTAAAACCATATTCAGCAACAAATTTACTGACCTTTACTCCATATTTTACTTTTCCAGCATAATGTTTTATGATAAAAGCAGGTTCCATCACAGCCGGAAATTCAATATAAGAATTCTCTTCATGTTGATGTTTAAACTTGTCTAGTAATGTTTGATTTGTAGCCTGTGGAAAGCTGAATTGGGGGGAGGTAGTAAGTTGTGAGAAAGATGTAGTTATTTATATGCTATAATACTAAAGTACCTTATAATTACAGTGCTGTCTAATATACACTGTACAATTAATGATGAGTTCCACACACCTTATTCAAACAGTGCATCCTAGAAAATTGTCTCCCCAAAATTCGTTTGCCCATGACCAATGTCCAAATACTCAAGAGGTTACTACAGCCCAGGAAAAGTGGGCTCCAACAGTAAAGTTTGCAGCAAAAGCAGTTCTTAGTGCCATCCAGATGATGCTGGTTTTACAAACATGTAAAATGTAAGAGATGTGGATTTGTGAGGGATTCTACCATATTTCAGAGGAAGGATAGGGAGGCCAGGCAGCATCAGAAACTCAGAATATGAGTGAACCCAAGTTGCAATAGAGACTCCAGAAAGTTAGAGATGCCAGAAAGATCTCCAAAGAATGCTACCAGCCTCGAAGAGTTGCCAGGAAAGCTTGAGATTGCAAAACCATAAAGGTGGGGCTATCTAACCCCATCAGAGCTAAGATTATATCATCGTGAAACTTGGGTGACAGATATGGATGTTCAAGATTTAATGTTGCCCCAGTGGGTTTTGGTTTTAGCTTGGGAAGGACCCTCCTTTCTATGCTCCCATCCCTCCCTCATGGACAGGAATGTTGATCCTGTGCCTGTCCTTACGACTCTATGTTTTGTTTTGTTGGTTTTGTTTTCTTTTGGTTTTTCGAGACAGAGCTTCTCTATGGCTTTGGAGGATGTCCTGGCACTTGCTCTGTAGACCAGGCTGGTCTCAAACTCACAGAGATCAGCCTGCCTCTGCCCCCCGAGTGCTGGGATTAAAGGCATGCACCACCACAGGCCCGCATGACTCTATGTTAAATATACACAACTGGCATTTTTAATTTTATAAGAGATCACAGCCAGAAGTTGCCTTCTGGACTTGAACTTTGGAATAAAGCTCAAACTATACAGGGACTCTTGGAGGTAAACTAAGTAATTATGAGCTAGACATAAGTCTCTGGGATCCAGGTGCAAAGAGGTATGATTTGTATATGAAATGTTTCCTGAAGACTTGTATATTTAAAGCTTAGTCCTCAAAGTAACAGTGTTCACATGTAAGAAATGACAGGGTCATAATAATTCACAACTAAACAAACTATTAGAAGGTTCGACCTAACTGAAAGAAGTAACCACCTTCACCCCTTTATCTTTTTTTCTAGGATGTCCTGGAGTAAGCAGCCTCCTTAAGCCCAAAGCAACTGAGGCAAGGAAACAGATTGAAGCTAAGCCTTTTAAATTGGGACCTAAGGTAAATCTTTACTTCTTTTTTTTTATTTTGTTTGTTTGTTTGTTTGTTTTTCAAGACAGGATTTCTCTATAGTTTTGCTGCCTCTCCTGGAACGCTCTCTGTAGACCAGACTGGCCTCAAACTCACAGAGATCTGCCTGCCTCTGTCTCCCAAGTACTAGGATTAAAGGCGAGTACTAGCACCATCCAGCAATCTTTCCTTCTTTTATCTTTCTTTCCTCAAGTATTTTCATCACAGTGATGGAATTGACTAGTTACTAGGAGCTTCAAATAGAAGATCTATGACTGACAAAAAATATTTCAGAAAATAATTTAATGTTAGTTAATGAGTAATGTTGTGACATGGTTATAAAGAGGCCACACATCAATCTTTTTGTTTTGTTTTGTTTTGTTTTGTCTTTCGAAACAGGATTTCTCTGTGTAGTTTTGGAGCCTGTCCTGGAACTCGCTCTGTAGACCAGACTGGCTTTGAACTCACAGAAATCCACCTGCCTCTGCCTCCCGAGTGCTGGGATTAAAGGTGTACAACTAAACATAAATCTTAATGTGTAAAATTACTCAAAATTATAACAAAAATAATAGAATAAGGAGAGAGAATGGCTATTAGCTTCTGATCATGCCAGCTTTTATTACCAGTTCTGTTAGTGTCTTGAAACACGTCAAATAACCTTTCGTAACTAGTTTTCTAGTTCCGCTAAGTATAGCAGTGTTAATAGAACCAAATGCTACAAAGAATTGCATCAGATACAACCTACCACCCTATAATGATTAAACAAATGTTAACATTCTTTGTATGTTCTCTCTCCCCTCCCTCCCTCCCTCTCGATCCCCCCCCACCTCACCCTTGGTTTTTTGAAGACAGGGTTTCTCTGTGTCTCCCTAGTTGAACTCACTCTGTAGACCAGGCTAACCTGGAATTCAGAGATATTCCTATCTATGCTTTGTAAGAGGAGTCTGAAAACAAACTGTTCAGGAGTAAAGTACAGTCTACACAGAAGTGTTTTATTTTTTTTTCCAGGCATATACAGAAGAACCCTTAAGTTTTTATTTGAAACATTATTAGAACACTCATCCTTACTTAGACATAAGCTTGTTGGTGTTACTTGCTTGTAAAGCTAGCACTAAGGAGCCTAAGGAACAAGGACTGCTGTGAGTCTGAGGCTACCCTGGGGCTGCAGTAGTCCTAGTCCCAACCTGACCACAGTTACACAGTGAATGAGGTTCTGTCTCAAATGAAGAGGAAGCCACTCAAAAAGCACAATGGTCAATTATGAAACTGATAAGCACCATACTCACTTGCTTTCTTCATCCAAAAGATGAAGTAGTCCGGTGGGTTTTTTGCTAATAAGATTTATGCAACAAGTATTATCAATATAATCTATGTTGTGCCAACTGATACCTTCAGTTCTATATTCCTCCTGGAAGAAACAAGCAACAAAATATCAATTTATTTATCTTTTAGAAAATAACGGGCATATGACAGCAATGTTTCTTTTTTGGGTTTTTTTGTTTTGTTTTGTTTTGCTTTTTTAAAAAGGCTGCAGTTACATATGGCTTTATATGGGTCACCTAGCCTATTACACCAATGTAAATGTTTCTGTACT
This sequence comes from Cricetulus griseus, assembly GCF_003668045.3. Classification (NCBI taxonomy): domain Eukaryota; kingdom Metazoa; phylum Chordata; class Mammalia; order Rodentia; family Cricetidae; genus Cricetulus; species Cricetulus griseus. The sequence goes on along the minus strand of NC_048597.1, from coordinate 171,368,566 downwards.
AACAACATGTTTTTTGTTATTATGACTCTTTACTATAACTTGAAATCAGATATAGTGATATCTTCTGTGTAATTCTTTGTAGTTGATACTATTTCAGCTACTTCGGGTCTTTTGCACTTCTGTATGAATCTTAGGATTCTTTCTATGAATGGTGACATTTATGGGGACTGCACTGAATTTATATCATATTTTTGACAATATAGCTATTTTAGTAATAGTAATACTTCCAATTCGTGATCATGGAGGATCATTCCATCTTCAAGTGCCTCTAGTTCCTTTCTCCAGTGTTTTCAAGACTTCACTTACAAGTCTTTCACTTGGTAAGTTTATTCCAAGGTATTTTTCTTTTATCTGAGGTAATTAAGAATGGAATTACAGTCCATCGATGGTAGCAGTTGCCTTTCATCCCAGCACTCAGGAGGCCAAAGCAGGAGGATCTCTGTAGGCAGGTTGATCTCTGTGAGTTCCAGGCTAGCCTGATCTACAAAGCTACAAAGAGAAACCCTGTCTCAAAATGCCACCCCACCGGCAAAAGAGAAAAGAATGGAATTACTTCCTGGGCTTCATTTGCTGATAATTTTCCAAGGTTTTGGGAGTGATCACTGATTCTTAACATGAAAATGTTCTAATAGGTATAAAATTAGCTATGTCCCACAGCATGCTGGTTAACTGTGGCTAGTTTCTAGTGTATTCATCTTCTAAACTATTAAGATACATATTTACTTAGTTTTGGTTTTTGTGGGTGAGTTGTTTGGCAACAGTGGGTGCTGAACTGTGGGAATCTCACACTTGCTAACAAGTGTTTTCCCATTATATTATATCCCTAGCCTTTTTTTTTTTTTTTGATATACCTTCTTATACCATTTTACTTTTAGCTTTGTGTATATTTGGACTGCCTCTGATAAACTGTTTGCTATTAGTCTGATGGTTTTCAGCTACTAAAGCAATTTATAATTAATGTACTAAAAATGGTACCTTACTATTTCCTCCTTTGCTTGTTTATCCGTATCATTTTGTTGCCCAGGCTCTTCCAAATAGCTGGAACTACAGATTTGTGCCACAAACCCCAGTCTCAGGCACTTCTTCTATACTTCCTTTTGTTTTTGTTTGGATTGTCTGGGTATTTTTGCTTTACTTATAATCTACATTAATTTGTAAAAGATTTTATATTCATTTACTATTTTGTGCATAGTCTGGAAATTATAACATGCATATTTAACTTTCAATGTTTAACACAAATAAAATTTTCCATAACTTACCAGTTAATACAAAGATGTCACAATCTTTAAACTAGAAAAGTCCTTACCTTTCTCAAATTTAGTAATATACTGATTAATATTCACCCACTTTAAAAAATAATTTCACAATCAGGTGGTGGTGGTGGCACATACCTTTAACCCCAGCACTTGGGAGGCAGAGAGGGGTAAATCTCTGCGTCCAAGGCCAGCATGAACTACATAGTGAGTTCCAGGACAGCCAGAGCTTCACAGAGAAACCTTATCTCAGAAAACCAAAATAGAACCAGGCACTGGTGGTGCACACCTTTAATCCCAGCACTCGGGAGGCAGAGGCAGGCGGATCTCTGTGAATTTGAGGCCAGCCTGGTCTCCAGAGCAAGTGCCAGGACAGGCTCCAAAGCTACACAGAGAAACCCTGTCTCGAAAAACAAAAACACCAAAATAGTAGGAGTAATAATAATTGTATTTAGTAATAGTAGTATTTCACCTTCTTTCATTCCATTTTGAACATTTTGTTATAATAGGAATACAACTAATAAGCAGGCCTAAAAATAAGCTTTAGTTTTAAAGGAAATGAATCAACCCTGTACAGGCGCAACAATATCTGAAGCCACTTGGCAGTATGGCAGTGACATTCTTGGGCCCTCAGTCACTGCCATTGCACCGTTGGCACACCCCATCAAGCACGAGGATTGCATTTTCCTGGGGGAAGATGAGGACTGAACCTGACTTAAAGTTGCAACAAGCTCCTTGCCCTGAGAAGAGGGTGAAAAAGGCAGCTCAAGAGGTGAAGATCATGACAAGCTGATCTGATTGAGACAATGACTGAATTCCTGCTAAACCTGTAAACAGTCAGGGATATGATACTGAATGAGTGCTTCCTTTAACCCCACTGACTGGAGTGGGTGAAGGTTTGCCACATATGTGGGACTAGCTTCTCATTGGTCCTGCTGATATCAATCAAGATGAAGACATAGAGAACTGTGCCTGCCAGATTGCCAAGATATATATACATCAGTGGGGATAAAACAGATGCCCTGAAGTCCACACACCTAGATGCTCTCTAGATGAAGAGTGCTGGGGAGGTGTTGCCCAGGAGTGCCTAGTAGCAGAAGGGTTGGTAGCAATACTTTTAACAACAGTCTGCAAGTTGAGTGGGCATCTAGGAATAGTTCAAAAAAAAGTAAACTAGACTATGTCTCTATCACTGTGGTATGGAGGAACCATGAACAAAACTCTGAAGTGGTACAATCTAGATTATGCAGATTTAGCTTCCCGGCTTCACCTTTGCTGGGTATATGTGAGAAGAGGTTCCGAGTAGTGTCACTCTTGTATTAAGTACATACAAAGCTCATAGCACGTGGCAAACTCAAAAAACCCTGTAGCCACAGGCCAATCTACTACCTTTAAGTATTTACTAATGCTGGCTTTCTACAATTGGTTCATTAAAGGGTCTGCACCAAAAAGACATCTTGTATTTTTTCTAATTTTGTTTTGTTTTGTTTTATGAACATGGGTGTTCTGCCTGAATGTCATGTTTGTCTGTGCACCACATGTGTGCCTAGAGCCCATGTAGGCCAGAAGAGAACAGAGGTTTTGAATCATCAGGAACTAGAGTATACATGGCTATAAGGTGCCATGTGAATGCTGAGAATTGAACCTGAGTCCTCTGGAAGAAGAGCCATTGCTCTTTTCACTGAACCATCTCCCAGCCCCATCATCTTGTAAGTCGTTTTGTTTGTTTGTTTGTTTGTTTTGCTTTGCTGGTTTTTTTGAGGTAGGGTTTCTCTGTGTAACAGCCTAGGCTGCCCTGGAACTACTATATGCACTTTAGGAATAACCTGAAGTTAACAGTTATCATGAGTTTCCACTTTGCAGAAAAATTCTACTTTGCTCTTCAAACCCTAACAACTAGTTCAACAACCTTTTACCAAAACAAGAAAACCTTTTTTAGAAAGAAAGCAACCTTCAAATACTGGGCTCTCCTGCACAGGTTTGTTACTTACAGACCTAGGTTTTCACTTATCTGAAAGGAAACCTTAAAGTTCACTCTTTTTAGCTTTTTTGTTTGGGCTTTTATTGGGATATAAGGTGGGGTAGAATGTGGAAGACTATCCTCAAGACAAGGTTAGTCTGACACCACCAGTATACCATGCACACAAATATTTGCTAAGTACAAACTTCTAAGTAAGACTGTAAGGCTCGTGCAGGAGAGATAGCTCAGCAGTTAAGAGCACTGACTGCTCTTCCAGAGGACCCACATGGCAGCTGACAACTGTAGAAATGAATCAATGATGGTAAGGATAATTCAGGGCATATAAAGGAAAAAAGGGACATTATAAATGCTAACATGAGTATTTTCAAATATGAGACTACTTTTCAGTTTGTCTTTTATTCCACATGATCTCTGATAATAACTTGACTCCGGATTCTATATCACTCACTGAGACTAGTTCAACTAGCTAAAATCTGACTGGAATTTGACCTCCATACACACATCCCAGTATGCATACACTTAACTCTCTCTCTCTCTTCTCTCTCTCCTCTCTCTCTCCTCTCTCTCTCTCTCTTTCTCTCTCTCTCTCTCTCTCTCTCTCTCCCTCTCTCTCTCTCTCTCTCTCTCTCTCTCACACACACACACACACACACAAATGAATATGTATTATTTCTATTTTTTTTTATTTTTTATTTTTCGAGACAGGGTTTCTCAGTGTAGCTTTGCAGACCAGGTTGGCCTGGAACTCACAGAGATTCGCCTGCTTTTGCCTCCTGACTGCTGAGATTAAAGACATGCGCCACCACCACCCGGCTAAATATGTATTATTTCTAAAACTTCAATTATGTTGAATAATTTAAGCAATCAATCAAAATGGCCAGACCTAAAAGCTCTTATGCAACGATCCTTTAAACAAAAAACAAACAAAAATATACGCTTAAACCTAGGACAAAAAGCAACAAGTACCAATGGTAGAGGCTTGGCTTTTTGGTTTGCTGTTGTTTTAACAGCAAACAATCAGACAGTAAAATAGCTCAGTAGAGAAAGGCACTTGCCACACAATCTTGATGGTCTTGAGTTCAACCCCTACAACCCACAGAAAGGAAGAGGAGGACAACTGAATCCAAAAGGTTGTCCTCTGACCTCCATCTTTGTGCCGCAGCACTTGTGTCTGTACATACACACATAGACACAGATACACACACCATACATGAATACATAGGTAATAATAAAAAAATTTTAAGTTGGCATACAATACAATGAACTTTACTGTGGCACTTTTATATATACCATTATACTTTGTGGAAGCTACATGTCATAAATTTCTTTAAAATTGTTCAGTAGACCTACTATTATGGGTTTTGCATTTATTTTCCATTAGTTAGCATTTCTGTTAAGTTATGATAAATCCTATTACAGTTGCCTAAGTCATCACTATATAAACTGATATTCTGGGTTATAAACTAGGCCTATAACTGATTTCAAACTAAATCTGGAGGAAAACACAGTATCTTTTAGGTCCTCTTCCCCTAATAATTGTAATAAAAACTAAGAAGTCAACAATTTTGAGATTCTCATAGGAAATGCCTTTTTGGTTTTCTTGGTTTGTTTCTGCTTTTTAGATTTATTTATTTTAGGTATATGAATGTTTTGCCAGAATATATTTATGTGCACCACAAGAATGGCCAGTGTCCACAGATGTTAGAAGAGGGTGGTAGATCTCCAGATGATTGTAAGGCACCATATAGGTGCTAGGAACTGAACCCAGGTTGTCAGGAAGAGGAAAAAGTGTTCTAAATCGCTGAACCATCTCTCCAGCCCCAGAAAACACTTTTTTATTCACATTCTGTTCAATCCAGATTCTTTGATCTCACTCACACAAGAAGTAGAGATGAAAGCAGTTAAATAAGAATTAAAGAGCCAGGTGATGGTGGCTCACGCCTTTAATCCCAGCACTCGGGAGGCAGAGGCAGGCGGATCTCTGTGAGTTTGAGGCCAGCCTGGTCTACAAGAGCTAGTTCCAGAATAGGCACCAAAGCTACACAGAGAAACCCTGTCTCGAAAAACCAAAAAAAGAAAAAAGAAAAAAAAAGAGAAAGAAAGAAAGAAAGAAAGAAAGAAAGAAAGAAAGAAAGAAAGAAAGAAAGGAGAATTAAAGATAAGTGTAACCATACCCAGGAGCTACAAAAATATAACACCCCAAAAAAAAGCAAAAACCCACTCATGTTTCTTTTCATTCAAAGATATATGTAAACAAACACAAATTAATACATGCATCTGGCAATTATTGAAAAAGAAACTTTTGTAAGACATGAATGAAAATATCTGCTCTGATTATCATTTCCTTATAGTGAATGATATGACCACCACCACCACAATAAAATGCAATAAATGAATAAAAATGCAACTGTAAAAGTTATGACAACGATTCAAAAGTTTGGATAGGAGGGCAAACACACATATAGTTAGATACTCACTTGCTCCAACTTAAAGATATGCTGATTAAAGTAGTGCTGTAAACGTTCATTAGCAAAATTAATACAGAACTGCTCAAAACTATTATTTTCATAATCCTCAAACCCAAAAATATCAAGAACACCAATGGACAAAGTCTGTAAAACAAGAGAAAATGTATTTAAAAACAAGTCTCCAACTTATTCATATTACAAGTAGTATGAATATTTAAAAAGTAACTAGAGAAAATATTTGTAATATGCATCAAACTAAATCCCTAAAATGTCCACAATAGCTCTTAAAAATAGAAAGAAAAATAAAACAAACTAAGATACAAATAATACAGAGGAGAAACAAGATTAAGAAAAACATGACAATATTCTTGGCTTTCATTCCTAAAACAAATGGCAAAAATGGGAGACTAATTTTCCTTATTATATGGAAAATATAAATACTGATAGTATATAACATGAATCAAAGTTCAGAGAGAAAAGGAACTACACACCACTGGTAGAAGTATACAGTCCTTTTGGGAAAGCAATAGAAACAATTTTTTAAAATATGCACATCCTTAAATCCAGCGATAATAAAGTGAATTTATCTACAGAGAAGTACACAAAGGTCAGTAAAAGATATCCATATTAGAACATGGTAGAGTATACCTGTACCCCAAGCACTACCAGTCAAGCATAGAAAGATCTCAAGTTCAAGAACAGCCTGGCTATACAGTAGCACTCTTATTTCAGTATTGTTTACAATGAAACAAAAAAAAAAAAAATTTACTTGTAGTAAGATCATCTAAGGCACAAATCACAGTGAGTATTACAATTTGGGGTTTTTTTTATTCCCACCCCCCAAGACTGGGTTTCTTCATATAGACTTGGCTGTGCTGGAACTCTTTCTGTCCATTGACCAGGCTGGCCTCAAACTTAAGAGATCCACCTGCCTCTGCCTCCCAAGTACTGGGATAAAAGTCATGTGCCACCACACCTTTAATTACACAATTATTTTAATTTAAAGGGAGCTTGCTGCCAATAATTACACAATTATTGGGAATATATAATTATATAGTTCAAAAAATCTTATATGACAGTAAATTTTATAAAAATCTATTTAAGAGATTTTTTTATATAAAAAGCAAACACTGAAACAATACAAAGTTTGATTCTTCTGTTTCTATTTCTTTTTCTTTTCTTTTTTTTTTTTTGTCTTTCCAGACAGGGTTTCTCTGTTGTAGCCCTGGCCATCCTGGAACTCGATTTGTAGATCAGGCCTGCCTCTGCCTCCTGTGTTGGGATTAAAGGCATGTGCCAACTATTTTTAAGATCAACTTTGTATATAAATGTCCATAGCATGTAAATACATAGGGAAATGGTGTGGAAAGACACACAGAACAGTTAACCTGAATAAGGAAGTAAGTAATAGAAGTAAAGTTAATTTGTCTCTATGTAATTGTTTTCCTTAAAATTTCAAATACTAGAGCCAGGCGGTGGTGGCGCCCGCCTTTAATCCCAGCACTCAGGAGGCAGAGGCAGGTGGATCTCTGTGAGTTCGAGACCAGCCTGATCTACAAGAGCTAGTTCCAGGACAGCCTCCAAAGCCACAGGGAAACTCTGTCTGGAAAGACCAAAAAAAAATAAAAAATAAAAAACAACAACAACAAAAAATTTCAAATACTCACCAGTTTATTGAACAATCTTCAGGTAAAACATAATACAACAGATCTTTACCTTAGTATTGTGTTCCAAATCTTTACTATTCAGGAGTGCATGATTAATACGAAACACTATCCAGTCAAACAGAGCACTGTATAAAGACTTAGCCATGGAGTTTCTCACCGTCACAGCCTACAAAACACATAGAGAATTATGAGTATAAAGTGGATGATAATACTTTCACTAAGATATAATAACAAAGACTGTTTTTGTTTTCACTTCAGAAGGAAAACCTATTTTGAATTAGAAACTGGATTTTCTCTCAATTTAAATAACTTATAATTAAAATTTTCTACATGTACTCTAATTTAGTCCAACTCAGGGATCTAGGAAAAATGACCATGAAACAAAAACAATGTATGAATCACTCAATTCAAAGCCTTTTTTTTAACTGACTATGGGGGCATATTTTCTACCAAATAAAGGTGGTAAAATGGGAAGTCAGAAAACAAATAGCCATACCAAGTATAATGGGAGAGAATATTCTAGGTTAAGAAATAAATCTGACAGCAAAAATAAGGACATTACCATTTGCAGAATCCTTCTTATACTCTTAAAACAGACTGCCACAATGATCCTACTAGCTATCTTCAGTTTGTCATTCACAATACTGTTCCATTTCAAGAAATAGTAACAATCTCTTGAGTAGGAATTATGATTTTTCTCTCATTTCTCTATTTTCTTGGCACTATCCAAGCAATCTAAATTTGTTTGGAGGGAGTGGGATCAGGGCTAGGGAGATGACTCAACAATTAAATTGCTTGTTAGGAAAGCATGAGGACAGAAGTTCAGATCCCCAGAACCTACATAAATGTGGGGAAAGCAACCTTCGTGTAATTCCATATGGGAAGGAAGAGACAGAGATGAACATAACACAAAGCAAACTGGGTTTCTTTGTGTAGTCCTGACTGTCCTGGAACTCACTCTGTAGACCACGCTGGCCTCGAGCTCACAGAGATCAACCTGCCTCTGCCTCTCAAGTGCCGGGATTAAAGGCATGCACCACCACCACCTGGCCATACAATGCATCATAACACTATTTTTAAAAAAAGAATGCATTCTCTAAGCTGTAAACTACAATAATATTCTATTTCCTTCAGAAGGGAAAAGAGAATCTCAGCAAATTAAGGAATGTAAAATATATAAATATTTTACAGAGTATGAATAAGCATAGTATATAAGATAAAAGCATTTTATAACAGTAAATTTTTGAGTATATTCTTGAGTTAAAAACAAACCAACTTCAGATTAATCAAATCTATTTGGTTATAGGAAAAAGAATTTTTATTTTTAAAAATAAGTCATAAAGAATCCACATATACCAAATTAGTCTATATTTACCCTCTATCTCTACCTAATTCTATACTCTCTAGTTATTCCCTCTGTAATGCAGTCTAACCTATCATTTCTATTTCAATCCTATCTCCCATTATTCAAGTCATTACTAAGACCTACTGATCATTCCAAATAATATTTCTCTCCTTTTCTTAGCATGTCACCATCCTACATAAAGCAAACTCTTTCTCCTTCCTATTGCAGCTTCTGAACTCATCTTGCCTTCAGTGTCTAAAATGGCCCTCAAATACCTTATTCCCTACTGATATGTTCTGTATACTTCTTTCCCTATGACAGCTAATTTTTACTGTTAACTAGACTGGACTTAAGATGACTAAGAGGTTAGAAATTTATACCTCTATGTGTATCTGCAAGGCCATTTGCAGAAATAATAATATTGTAAGAACTCTAACTGAATCAATAATTAATTCCATTGACGGATTAAAAATCTGACAGATTAATAGGAAATGGGGGAACTAGAAAAGGGAGCACCTGAGTAGAAGAAAATAGGTCACTGGAGTGTGCCTTGGGGTTTATATCTTGCCCTAGTCCTTCCTTGTGATTTACACTGCTTCCCAGCTGCCATGAATAGCTCTGTTCTACCATGAGCTTCTGCCATAATATACTACCTTGAGTCCAGACGAGTAGACTGTCCTAAATGGACTATGAAACCTACAACACAGTGAGCCAAAAGGAAATCCTCTCACCCAGCAGGTGTTTTCTGATTTTCTGATGAATTTTGTCAGAGCAATGAAAAGTCAAACAGACTTACTTGGAACTCTAAACATAATGGACTTTATTCTTGAAATCACCATTTGATACATTTTAATGGTGATAGATTTTTAAAAACAAAATTAAAAATCTAAATCAGTTGATTTTTAAGTATTTATCTGGGAACTTATCACTACAGTGGGGAGATCAAGGGATACAGGGGAAATATTACTTCAGTTCTACCTATAATCATAAGAAATGGAGTCCTATCAATAATCTATGAACCTAGCATTTTCTATCACATCAGCTTGTATACCAGTATTCCAAAAAATTAACCCAAGTACAGACTCATATGACCAATGTAAATTGCCACAATGGTAAACCTATGCTATATCAAATCACACTGCTGCCAGAATACTAATTTTAAAAAGTCCAAAAAAACAGTTTAGTTCAAAATGGACTTTCTATTGCTATTTGTATAAACTGCCAACACATAAGGGCTGGTTCACATTTCAAGCCCTATTTAGTACACTATTAAGCACAAAGAGGATTTTCAAGTACTTACCAAACAATAAAATATATCAAAAATATCATGAAAAAATAAAACAAAGTTAAATGCTAATTTAATAACAAAATGTAATTAAAATTGTATCTTATGATACAAAGCACTGGGAACAAATTATTTAATCACTGAAGTTAAATATAAAAGAAAGGCAAAACTGTTTGTTACAAGCCTGCTTCATGCTGTTCAAAAGGGAGCTCATGGAATAGAACACAGACTGGACAATGAACAGATCAATGCCATCCACAACAAATTCTCTGGAGTTCAACATCAACTTCCTTGGTTCTGAATCTTTTACACCTCTAACTTCACATTCCTGAACTATGTTTTGGATACTCATCATTTTCTTAAAATTGTAGCTTTTATACCCTTATATCTCAGTAATACAATAATAATAAAAACTAAGTATTCAGATATTTAAATAGGGAAGAAAAAAAAACAGAATACTGCATCCCACATTTTAAGACTTCAAGGGGAAAAAAAGGAATTCAAGGAAAGACAAGCAAGGTGGTGTACACCTTTAATCCAGGAGGTGGAAACAGGTAGATCTCTGAGTTCAAGGTCAGCCTGATCTACAGAGTGAGTTCCAAGACAGCCAGGGCTACACAAAGAAACCCTGTCTTGAAATCCGTCCCCTGGGGAAAAAAAAAAAAAAATTCAAGAAGAAACAAAAAGGAGATAAGATTAGCCAGCAATTAAGACGAAGAAAAGACAAAGTATAGTGAGCAGCAAATGACTGAAGAAATAACCACTGGGGTGAAATACTGCTTTTATTTATAATCCCATCTATCATCTATTTGGCCTACAATAATAAAATGAAACAAAATAATGAAGAGGGTATGAGTATATAGTTCTGTGGTAGAATACTTATCTAACACATACAACATCCAGGGTTCAATGAGGTGAAGAGATAATAACTGATCTGACTTAAGGCCCACTCTACAAGATGAAAACCTATTTGGGTGAACAAGAACCAGAGGCTAGAGCGCCCAGGGACCTAGGGTAAAACCAAATACACTGGTGTTAAAAAAAAAGAAAAGAAGGCCGGGCGGTGGTGGCACACACCTTTAATCCCAGCACTTGGGAAGCAGAAGCAGGCAGGTCTTCTGTGGCCAGCCTGGTCTACAGAGTGAGTTCCCAGGCAGCCACGGCTATACAGAGAAACCCTGTCTTGAAAAACCAAAAGAAGGAAGGAAGGAAGGAAGGAAGGAAGGAAGGAGGGAGGGAGGGAGGGAGGGAGGGAGGGAGGGAGGGAGGGAAGCTGGGCAGTAATGAAGTACGCCTTGAATCCCAGCACTCAGAAGGAAGAGGCAGGCAGACCTCTATGAGTTCAAGGCCAGCCTGGTCTACAAAACAAGTTCCACAACAGTCAGAGCTATTTGTTACACAGAGAAACCCTGCTTTGCAAAACAACAAAACAAACTCCCAATGATATTCTGCTATACTCATAGATTAGTGCCTTATTCAGCCATCATCAGTTTCCTCCTGCAACAGATGGAAACAAATAAAGAATCTCACAGCCAGACATTAAGCAGAGTGAGAGACCTTGGAACACCAGACCTAAATGGGATGTCTCCATCAAATCATCCCCTCAGAACTCAGGAAGCCCCTTGGAAGAGAAGACAAAAAGAGTTTAAGAGCAGAGGGAATGGAGGACACCGAGAAAACAAAGTCCTCTAAAACTCATATGAACTCACAGAGAATGAAGCAGCATATAACAGGGACTGTCTATGGCTTTCAGTTTATAGTGTTTTTATGAGATTCCTGAGTGTTCAAACACGTGGGTCTCTGACTTTTACGCCTTCTCTTGGGCTCTTTTCTTTCTGCTGGCTTGTTGGGTCCAACTTCAATGTGACAACTTTTGTTCCATCTTATATTTTATCTTGTATATTTTAATATTTAAATAAATAAATATAAAGGTGCACTGAATTTTAAGCTCCCAAATCTTTGGAAAATTTATGATTTTTTTTCCTAGAAAATATTCCAATTAATATATTTTGCTTAATGTTATCTTCATTTCATAAAAAGAAAAAGCCCTACAAACCCTATATTCTAGAATATTAAAAATATATTAAAAATACTGAAAAGGAAATCATACCTCTGCCAACTTATATGGTAAAATAAGTTTTTCTCCTACTGTCACCGTCTTCCTTGTAACTAATGCTTCAAAGAGCATCTCTTCTTTAACCTATAAAGTAGAAAGGCATATTCAATATGTAAGATTTATGACAGAGACTGAATTGCAATACTGAAAAGCTAACTAGAGAAAAAATTTTAATGAAAGAAATATACAATGAATATAAAGAAATGCGAAGGAAATACATAGGAAATCTTAGTAACATCTAAAACAGAATTTAAGCATACCACTAGCAATAATTCCTCTACCCAAAATAGAAAAAAAGGTAACAAATAGTTTCTTTTCAAAGTATGCTTCCAAGTGAATGTTTAATTCTACAGTAGAGAGCTTACCTAGGATGTGAAAAGTCATGAGTCCTCACCAGCATCCCCCCCCCCTCTCTCTCTCTCTCTCTCTCTCTCTCTCTCTCTCTCTCACACACACACACACACACACATCTAAGAATGGGTGTGTGTGTGTATGTGTGTGTATACACATAAGCACACACAAATGCTTTTCTAGATTTCACCATCTAAAGTTAAGGACATGGACTAAAGATAAAAACACTCCTTCAATTTGAGGAATACTAATGAATACTTATGTTCTAGAAATTTATTTTTATTTTTACATTTGAGTATTGAATTTTCAGATAAAGGTGCTACTTTGCTTTTACCCCCTACCCCAGAAGTAAACAATACCATGTTTGTTTGTAACAGGGTCTCACTCTGTAGCCCAAACTGGCTTCTAACTCATGGTGACCCTTCTGCCTCAACCTTCTTAGTGCTGAAGTTCCAGGCATACATCGTCAACACCTGATTGTATTATAAAATTTAGGGGGAAAAAAATGGGACCTGGATAAATAGCTCAGTGGTTAAAAACACTTGCTTTTTCCATAGGGAATGGGCTCCAAAAAGCCCATTCATGCACTAAGAATACTGGTTCCACTGCCAGTGGCCCCATAGACTGTCCAAGCTCCCCAACTGACACCCACATTCAGGGGTCCTGGTTCAGTCCTATTCAGGTTCCTCAGCTGTCAGTCTGGAGTCTATGAACTCCCACTTGCTCAGGTCAGCTGTTTCTGTGGATTTCCCCAGCATGGTCTTGACCCCTTTGCTTATCATTATCACTCCTCCCTCTCTACAACTGGATTCCAAGGGTTCAGCTTCAGCTCAGTGCTTAGCTGTGAATCTCTGCTTCTGCTTCCATCAGCTACTGGATAAAAGCTCTATCTATGGTATCATTTAAGGTAGTCATCAATCTCATTTTAGGGGAAGGGCATTTAAGGAAGACTCTCCACTATTGTTTAGATTCTTTGTTGGGAACATCCTTGTAGATTACTGGGAATTTCCCTAGTGTGAGGTTTCTCAATAAGCCCATAATGGCTCCCTCTCTTAAGGTATCTTTCTTTGCTCTCTTTCTCTGTTCTTTCCCCCAATTTGACCTTCCTGATCCTTCATGTTCTCCTCCCCTCTTCTCTCCTCCTCTTTTCCTACCTCCCTCCCCCCAATCCTCCCAATTTATTCAGGAGATCTTGTCCCTTTCCCCTTGGGTGGGGGGGGGGTTGTCCATATATGTCTCTCTTATTTATCCCTAGTGCATGAATGGGCTTTTTGGAGCCCATTCCCTATGGAGGGATACCTTTCGGCCTAGATATAGGGAGGAGGGCCTTGGTCCTGCCCCAAATGATGTGACAGACTTTGATGATCACCGAGAGGAGACCTCACTCTCTCTGAGGAGTGGGGTGAGGGTGGGGATGGGGAGATGGTGGGGGGAATGGGATGACAGGAGGGAGAGGGAATGGGAATTGGTATGTAAAATAAGATTGTTTTTAATTTAAATTTAAAAATTAATTAAAAATCTTGCTTTTGCAGAGGACCTTGTTTCAATTCTGAACACCCATATGATGGCTCAAAACCATTGTAATTCCAGTTCCAGAGAATATGATACCCTCTTGTAATCTTCTTGGGTACCAGGTACACATATGATACACATACATACATGCAAGCAAAACAATTATACACATAAAAGAATTTTCAGTACACAAAACTTTGTCATGTACATCTGTGTGTATTCAGTATGTGTATGTATACAGGCACTGTGTAAGGCAGAATTCAACGTCAGGTATTTGTTCATTTCTGGAGATCTTATTTTGTTTTGTTTTCTGAGACAGGCTCTCTCTGTGTAGCCCTGGCTGTCCTAGAACTGACTATGAAGACAAGGCTGACCTTGAACTCATGAAGATCTGCCTGCCTCTTACTCCTGAGTGCTGGGATTTAAGGCATAGCCTCCAAGCCTGATTCCACCTTATTTTTTTCTGGCAGGGTCTCTCAGAGCTCACTGACTAGCTATACTGACTGGCAGTAAGCTCAGGGTATTGCCTTTCCTGCCATCTATCTCTCACTCTCAAACTCCCAGTTCTTAGATTACAGAAGCACAAGATCAGCTTTTACTTAGGTGTGTGGATCCAAACTCAGGTGTTCATGCTTGTATAACAGGTACATTACCAGGTGAGCCATTCCCCAAACCTCGAATTTCTCTTTTAATTTCCCTGAACCACTCTTAACTAGCCTGACAAAAGAATATTAAATTAAGACTAGAATCCTTGCTATTTATGTCTGGGCTTAAAATAGGACCATCAGGCACAACGTCCCAATTTATCATAGTACTAAATGGTTGATTAAAATATTACCTGAAATGACTGATTAAAATCTAGTCTATGACCTTCAAAATTACAACCTCCAGATACAATAGTCTACATCTTGGTAGAAATTTATTCCAATGAATAGATCTAACTACAATTAAAGGCATTCCTTTTTCCTGTCTCTTCTGTCACAATATCATTCCATGGAAGTTAATAAGCAATGACCAGTCATATATAAAGAAAAAATAAACACTGCAGTTTCAGATATGAAAAAAGAGGCAGATGCTCTCAAGTGGCATTGGAGCTTTATAATGGACACATACTAGTGAATAATTTTTTTTCTCTGAAACTAACCTAAATTATGCCAAGGAGAAGTAAATGGTTCTATGCACAATGAATTACTTTAAACTTCTTTATTTTTTTTCTTTTTTAGATTTATTTATTACGTATACAACATTCTGCCTCCATATATGCCTGCATGCCAGAAGAGGGCGCCAGATCTCATTACAGATGGTTGTGAGCCACCATGTGGTTGCTGGGAATTGAACTCAGGACCTCTGGAAGAACAGCCAGTGCTCTTAACTTCCCAGCCATCTCTCCAACCCCTACTTTAGACTTCTTAATAAGGTTAAACTCCATGAAGAGGCATATGGCCAAGGTATTATTTGAAATTTCAAATTTTAAAAAAGCACCTGAAGCCGGGCATTGGTGGCGCATTCCTTTAATCCCAGCACTCGGGAGGCAGAGGCAGGCGGATCTCTGTGAATTCGAGGCCAGCCTGGTCTACAGAGCGAGTGCCAGGATAGGCTCCAAAGCTACACAGAGAAACCCTGTCTCGAAATACTAAAAAAAAAAAAAAAATTGCACCCCAAGCTATTCTTAAAACAGTATCAAATAAAATCATTTTTAACTAAATAAGCCCACTTACAAGTACAAAGGATATATAAAATAAGATGTTACCCAGTATCTGAAATAAGGACTGAGAACGAATGACTCACTTCTAATAATTCTGAGACAATAGGCAGTACTTCAGGATTACAGATATCAATAGAGTCATCCCGATAGGTCTTCTTTTTATAGGAGATATTACCCAAATGGAGTATTGCTGAGAGCAGAGAAAAAATCCTGTGAAAATAAAAGCACAGATTAAAGTTTGCAAAGTACGTTCTTAAAGCTCATTTCACTCCAAAACCCAAAATAAATTTACCAGTACAAGTTATGAATTTATCTTCATGAAAGAATAGTAATTTTAACTAAACTTTACTATTAACTATAGGTCAAGTATTAAATTATTTACATGTAATAGTACATATACAATACACATAATATTACATATAATATATGGCATTTGTTGCATAATTCTTCCAAGAGGGCTTCTTGCTAATGCCTGAATTTGCTATAATGTTTCACAAAAGCCATTCCTTTCTTTCTTTTCTTTTTTTGTTTTCTTTTGTTTTGTTTTGTTTTTCAACTACAGCTTTGGAGCCTGTAGTAGAATTCACTCTGTAACCAGGCTGGCCTTGAACTCACTGAGATCCACCTGCCTCTAGCTCCTAAGTACTGGGATTAAAGGCATGCGCCACCAAGGCCTGGCAAGCCATTCCTTTCTAAATGCTTCTGCATGTTATTTCAGAAACACTGAATAGGAATCTCCAAAAGGAAGACTTTGGAATCCACTTTTTATCCAGTATTCTGGGAGAATTTTCATATTTAATTTTATTTTTTAAATGTTCTCCTATATCTTATTATGGTTCTATTGAAAATTATATATATAATATATATATATAATATATATAATTATGAAGTTGGTGGAATTTACTCGAAAATACTATGTCACTTACTATGAAATACTTTCAAATGAACCCTCTTTTATCTACTTCCCTCCTGGACATATACTTTTCATTCAAAACTAATTGCTCAGGCTAGAGAGATGGCTCAGCAGTTAAGAAGACTTAAGTTCAATTCCCAGAACCTACATGATGGCTTGCAACCATCTGTAACTCCAGTTCCAGAGGTTCTGATGTCTTCTTCTGGCCTCCATTGGCACCAGACATGCACATGGTGCAGACATACATGCAGGCAAACCACCACCATATACACACATAAAAATAAAATTTAAAACCAATTTTAAAAGTAAACCCTCCACATGTACATTATATCATCAACCCTAGATAACTCAGGAACCATACTTTCACTTGAATCTTGAACAACTTTTATCAAAATACTGTTTGTCTTATTTAAAATAAATCACCCTAGATTCAACGTGTTGTCCTTCTCTTTACAAAAAGTTTACTGAATTAATAACTCAAACTCCTTGTCTTCACTTTTGCTATTCCTATTCACTACCATTTAACATCTTTTGCAATGTTATATGTCTTAGAAGTAACCAAGAACTTCTTACACACACACATACACAAACACAATTTTTTAAAGCCCTTCAAAAGATGCTGGAGAGATGGCTAGCTCATCACTTAAGACCACTAACTACTCTTGAAAAGGACACAAATTCAATTCCCAGCACTCACATCAGCTGGCTCACAAAAGCCTGAAACTCCAACTCCAGGAAAATCAGTCACCCTCTTCCGGCCTCCATGGAAACTGTACTCTTGAGTACAAATCCATACACAGACATATACACAAGATTAAAAATAAAGTATAAAATAAAAATAAAGAATTTTTAAATACCTTAAATGCACATATCTAGATGCTTTATTGACTTACTACTTCCTTAGGATAAATCTAACCTATTATGAAAACTTAACCATGTGTCTTCTTACATTTTCCTATAATTAAGAATTTGTAATATCTGAAATATGACTTGGCAAATTAGGAAATATCCTATTAAAACAAACATATTGTTTCAAAACCAAATATATATTTCAACAGGTATTTAATCAATATCTAATTCATGAGTATGCTTTTTTGTCTGTTAATTTAAAATTAGAAAATACAAGTCAATTCCAAAGGAATAATTCATAAAAGCATTCTAAGGGGGGAAAAAAAAGAAAACTAAGCAGGATAGTGGTAGTGCACACCTTTAATTCCAGCACTCTCAGCACTCGGGAGGGAGGGACAGGGAGTTTCTCTATGAGTTTGAGGACAGGCTCCAAAGCTACAGAGAAAGCCTGTCTTGAAAAACCAAAAAAAAAAAAAAAAAAGAGGGGGGATGACCCACTTTTCATATTTTTGTTTCAAAAATTGTCACATTAATGTTTACATGAATATCATACAATTTATTGTTTTATGTGCATAGGTATTTTACCTACAAGTTTGTCTATTCAACACATTCATGTAGCACCTGTGAAGGCCAAAAGAGGGCAGCAAACCCCCTGGTAGTGCAGGCCATATGGGTGTTGGGAACTGAACAGCCTCATGTACATTAGCCAGTGTTATTAACCAATTCACAGGTGTCCTTTCTTATTTCTCTCCACCTTGGGAATATATTGAGGTAAGGTCTCTTGCTAAACCAGAACTTGTCATTTTTTCCATTTTGGCTGTTGAGATTCCCATCTTTGCTTCCTATCCACTGGGATCAAAGAGAGGCCAACATGCCACCAAGCTTTTCCGATGTGCGTTCTGAGGATCTGAACTCCACCCCTCATTTATTCACATTAAGCGTTTCATCCAATGAGCCATCTTCTCTAGTTCTTTTTAAATGTTTACATTTCCATTTTGTATATATTAGCATGTATAAAGGCTATGTGGGGGGGGTTGTTTTGGTTTGGTTTTTGTTTGTTGACAGTACTGCTGTTAGGAATTGAGTTTATGGTTTTGTGTATGCAAGGCAAGTGCTCTATCATGGGAGCTACGTCCACAGATCAAAATTAATACAAGAGCACACATACAAATATGCTTGTAATGTTGTATTTTACACATAGACATGCATGACTTAACACTAAAGATCACTGATATGGAAAATGAAAGACTGTGTAAAAAAAAAAAAAAAAAGTAACAGTTTTTAAGTTATGACCATGGATAGGTTTTCAGGAAGCTTCATGAAATCCCCAAACCATATGCAAATGCTTATGGATATACATTTTACCAAGGTATTTTAGCTTCCAGCAGCTTCTCAAAGACTATATAGTTTTAAAAAGGGGGGAGGAAACACTCAAATCTTAATATAACTAAAGCAATAATGATACCATTTATAAAACTTTTAAAAGAATCAAGGAAAGTGACATGACTATTATGGTGATAGCCAACTGTTTTCTGATGGGATCTAAGACCTGCTCTACAAGAAGGAATATGCAACTGTGGTCAAAAGTTGAGGAGACTAAGGAGGTCATGGGCCCCAGTAGAAGGACCCACTACTGTTATTTTGCTAAAGATATTCTGTCAAACTGCCTTCTAAATATTTATGTTTATACCCATATATTAGGGCTGCCCCCAACCCTGGTCAAAAAAAAAAAGGGTTCTTTTTGCAGTGGGCATTCCATACAGAGACTTATAACTGGCCCAACTACTGAGTAATCTGTCCTAAATGAGACTTCTGTATAAATCGCACAACATTCAGAAAATGCCACAGAAGGCAGGGCCAAAGAATGGAGAAGAATGCTCCAAAAGCTGCCTTCTGGACATGCATGGACACTGAATTTACCAACTCACAGAATCTATAGTAACCTGCAAAAGAACTACAAAATCAAGCCAGTGAATAATCACAGCATGCCTAAGGGAGGGATTCATGAGGTTCCATCCATGGCAGTGGAGCTGTTGGCAACTGATGGCCACTGGAGAAGACAAAGTCCATTTTTATTCATGGATATGGCTGCAGGTAGGCTCCATGTTTATGCAAGCAACACTAATTCTATTCAGTGGGTTATAGGAGGAAGCTTGAGATAGACATGATAAAGATACATTGCATAAAAGTATGAAACTGTCAAAGAATTAAAATGTTTTTAAAGCCGGGTGTTGGTGGTGCACGCCTTTAATCCCAGCACTCAGGAGGCAGAGGCAGGTGGATCTCTGTGAGTTCGAGGCCAGCCTGGTCTACAGAGTAACTGCTAGGACAGTCTTCAAAGCAATACAGAGAAACCCTGTCTCAGGAAAAAAAAGTTTTTAAAGTAACTAAGAGAAATGTTTGACACATCATGTTTTATTTTCTATTGGAAATACAAAACTACAGTAAATGAATAAAATTTTTAAAACTCACTGTCTTCGTGTCTTGGGAAGAAATCCTACCATTTCCATGGCCAATTGTAAGCGCTCAAAATCATGCCTCAAATCTTCTCCCTCCACTGTGAAGCAATCCTGTTTAAGACAAGAGGTGGGAAAAAACACATCAAGATTACCTATTAAAAAACAATGTAAGTCATTCATTAATTTAAGTAGGCCCCTGTGTAAATGATTAGAACTAGAATATATACACACAGACTCATTAAGCCTCTTATCTGAGTACAGATAAGCAAAGTAAACATATCTACCCAATATTAACAGTACCTTTTTTTCTCCCCTTAACAATCACCAGCACAGGATCTCAAAATGGATAAGGTAGAAAGCTAGTAGCATTTCTGAAATATGTGGATACCACGTTTGATTTTTACTTGCACTAAAAAGCTTTAGAGATTTAAAACATAAGAGAGTTCAAGTCCATAAGTAGATGTTAATTTATTCAACCAAATTTTAAAAAGTGTCTATCATATGTAAGGCCTTGAATTAAAAACATACAAATACGCACAACAAAATGATAACAAATAGTATGCAGTTGAGAAGTGAAACCTAGATTTATAAAATATAAACAAGTTGGTGTTATAGTAGGTATATAAAGAAAAGAGTAGCAAAACCAAATAAATATACAAATCAGTGTTCAACCAGAAAAAAGGATTATGTCAAAATAGAAGACCCCTCAAAAATTACATGTCACATAAATCAATAAAAGTAATTACTGAAGGACTAGAAAGACCACTCAGCTCTTAAGAATACTTGCTGCGCTTCAAGAAGACCCAAGTTAGTTCCTAGCACTGACATTAGGTATCAAACAATCACCAATAACTACAGTGCCAAGGTATCTAATGTCCCCTTCTGGCCTTCATGGGCAGAGACACATATGTGGCATACATCTGACACGGAATGTTCTTCTGTATAGGTTTGTCTTATTGGTCGATGAATAAAACACTTACTAGCCAGGCAGAATGATAGGTAGGACTAGGAGACAGAGAAGATTCTGGGAAGTGTAGGCAGGGAGGAGTTGTCATGTGATCTCAAGTGACATAGCTGGGCAGAAACTGCCACTAGATAACCAAAGAGGTCTGGAGGGCTATACCGACAGGCAGGAAGTGACGTAGCTGGGCAGAATCAGTATATAAGCAGGGACAAACAGGAAATCACTCTCTTCTCTACATAGAGGCAGAGTCAGTCATCATGTAGGACACTAGACATGTCTCCAGACATTTCTCCAGTAAGATAAGACCATGTGGAAATACTTAAGACATAGACATAGGTTAGTAATTAAGACAAAGCTACCCATTAAGAAGCCCCAGTCAATGGCCAACAGTGTTATAATTAATATAGTGCCTTGTGTGTTATTTGGGGGCTGAAGCGGCGGTGGGGCCTAGCGCCGGGCCAAGGAAACCTCACGTTACATACATCCACATACACACACACACACACACAAAATAATAATAATAATAATAATAATAATAATAATAATAATAAAATAAAAAATAAAAATTAATTGCTGAGGGATAGCAAGATAATTCAGTGGGAAAAGTACCTATTGTTCAAGCCTGACAAAGCTGAGTTCAATCCCCAGAAAGTACGGGAAGGAGGAAAAAGAGAACTGATGGCTCCAAGAAGTTGTCCTCTGACCCCCACACATATGCCTGACAGTTTCATGGAGTGCTTGCTACTCTTGCAGATGACTGGAGTTCAGTTCCCAGCACTCACATTGGACAGCTCACAATGGACTGTAACTCCAGCTCCGGGGAATCTTCCAACTTAAGCAAGTATTCACATCACAAACAGAAGACACACATACACACACATACACATAAATAAAAATAAAATAAATCTCATAAAAGTTAAAAAAAAAAATAGGGCTGGAGAGAGATGCCTCAGCAGTTAAGAGCACTAACTGTTCTTCCAGAGGTCCTGAGTTCAGTTCCCAGCAACCACATGGTGGCTCACAATCATCTTGAATGAGATCTGGTGACCTCTGCTGGCATGCAGGCAGAAGACTATAAACATAATAAATAAATAAAATCTTTAAAAAAAAATATTATATATTTATTTTTCATCTAGACATGGTAGCATATTCCTATAATCCCACTACTCCAAATGCAGAGACTGGAGAATGACAAACTCTGTGCCATCCTGGACTGCAGATCAATATCCCATCATAAAAACATCAAACAAAACAATTAACCAATGAATGTTTTTTTAGTGTAACCTTTGCATTTCAGTTCACAAAATAGTCAGCAATAACATCATATATACAATCTATTTACATAGTCACACACCACTTTATAGTGAGATTGTCAAAAAACATCTCAAACTTCAACTTACTTTTTAATGCCTATTTTCCTAGGGACAAAAGAGCTGATCTGTTTTATTCACCACAAACTGCAAGCATCAAGTCAATGCCAAGATTAAATTACTAAAGTAATGTGGAGGAAAGGGTTGAAAATAAAAACAGAAACTACCAAATAATCAGACCCTGACTACTTAGAACCTGATTCAAGTAACCCCATGATGTCTTATGAAAATATTTAAAGTCTAACTCCTAATGATCTATGCTACCTTACCACAAATAGCCAATATGAAGTCAACAGATGCATATAAATTTACTACTTAACAAAATAGTGAAATAAGTGTCAATTTACTAACATTATAGGACCTACATTCTCAGAGGAGAGTTATCTTGCAGAGACTGTCTCTTACAGCAATGTCAATTTCCTGAATAAATATTTTCTATGTCTGTTATGGTCTATAAATACTTTCACTCCCAGAACTTCATGCACAACTGCTGAATTGCATACTGAATTGAGTAACCTTAAAAAATAAAGTGCTTCTTCATTTTTAAAGTATTTACAGAGTAAACTTACATGTTTATTAAAAACTTACTAGATACTATAATTTCATGATTACATCTTGAAATAAAGTCTACAATTCAGGATTT
Organism: Cricetulus griseus; assembly: GCF_003668045.3. NCBI lineage: Eukaryota > Metazoa > Chordata > Mammalia > Rodentia > Cricetidae > Cricetulus > Cricetulus griseus. The sequence goes on along the minus strand of NC_048597.1, from coordinate 171,345,685 downwards.
GAGTTTATAATGCTAACATTTTTTAGTTCTCCATGTAGAAAGGCACATATGCACACTCTGAAAGTTTAAATTTGCTGCAAAGAAACACACCTATAAGATTTTCTGAGTACAAAATTTTGTAAATAACTTTTAGATACATTCTATACAAATGTCAATGTCTTCCCAAAATAACTGTTTTAAGTAATTTTCTTTGGCCTACAATAAAGTCATTTGTTTGTGCTTTGTTGTTTATAAGCAAACAGTGCGTGTTTTCTATTATGGGGTTTCTACTTTTTAAACTTTAGATATATGTGTTTCATTCAGAATAACCTCAGAGGTTAGGTACCTACTAAGGACCAGGCAATGGTAGGGGGGGGTTCTTCCAAGGAAGGAAAACCAGAACATAATGTTATAAAGAAGTAACAGAGAAACTAGAATAGGAGGATTAAATGGTGAGATAAACAGGAGGGCAGAGTAAAGGAGAGAAAATGGGAATGAACAACTAATACTAAAAGTCCTTTAAAATGCCATATGGAAACCTATTACCTGTATAAACTTCTTAAAACATATACATATGTGAAAGGAATTTAAATGGGAAAGAGTCACCACATAATGGGGGAGACAATGCCCCCAACTAGACATCTTTTTTAGGGTTTTTTTGTTTTGGTTTAGTTTCGGTTTTTCAAGACAGGGTTTCTCTGTGTAGCTTTGGAGCCTGTCCTGGAACTCACTCGGTAGCCCAGGCTAGCCTCGAACTCACAGAGATCCACCTACTCTGTCTCCCGAGTACTTGCATTAAAGGTGTGCACCATGCCGCCAGGCCCAAGTAGACATCTCGATGGCCAGCCAATCTAGCCTACTTGTAAATTGCAGGGCAAGTGAAAAGCACAGTCTTAAAATAAATAAACACAAATAAATGTAGACAGCACCTGAGAATGGTTCTCTGGCTTTCATACATGGGCACTACACACAAACAAATACGACAGGCACACATGCAAAAGAATAGGAAATTATAGCTACAAAATTCTTTTTTAAAAAGGTACTCTGATTCAAATGGCAGCAACTGCAGAAATGACATTTCCCCCCATCACTTAAGTGTTCTGTACGCTATCAAATTTTTTATGCATACTGTCAAGTGTAATACAAAATGTAAAGACCATTTTTGAAGGATTTCTTCTTCATGTTGTTGTTTGTTTGACTGCATGGTCTATGGGGGGAGGGGAGGTTGGGACGGGCCTTTTTTTTCTGAGAATTTCACTATGTAGCTAAGGTGGCCATAAACTTGCTAAGGAACACAGCTGATACTCCTGCCTCATCCTTTCTGAAGGCCAGATTAGAGGCCTGGAGCTCTTTTGGTCTTTTTGAGACAGAGTCTTGCTATATCACCCAAAGTGCAAGAATATAAGCACACTGAAGTGACCAATGCCAGTTGTTCTCTACAGGAATAAAAGGATTAAGTAAAAAAAAAAAAAAAAAAAAAAAAAAAAAAAAAAAAGAATTAAGTGACCTTCTGAAGGTCTCAAAATTAGTAAGTGAATGAACTAGTATTGGGTCAATCCAACAAACCTCAAATTCTTAGGCATTACTTTAACTTTGAACACAATCCACAGTTCCACAGCCAAGTCTGAACAAGTAATCAATCATAATTGCAGTGAGTTTGCAGTGGCCTACCTGCTTTCAAAAGAGGCATAATCAGATAGACCAAAATAACTTCTTTGGAGTAAAATAAATTATACTTTTTCTACTACAATTTATCAAGAACCTATAAACTGAAATGTCTATTTCCTAAAATATTAAATCTGAAACCAATTACTTCTTGATTATGAAATGGTAATATAACTAAATTTTGTCTGGAGGAAAAAACTAGCACCCACACATGCTGATGCTTCAAACTGTAGCATATGCAAATTTTGCAGTCAGTATTGTTTATAATAACATGAAATGCCATAATTATTTAAAGCAAGGATTAAGACGTTATATTTATAGGAAGAAAACTTAAGGACTTAACTATTAGTTAATAAACATAGCTTTCATCTTTTTATAAGTGACATAACTATAGACTGAAAGAAAAGCTTTTTGTCATTTTACAGTTGCAAGTTCATACTCACATAAAATAAATCACTGTTAAACATAGTCATTTTCTACTACATATGTCTTACATAAGTCAATTTAAAACCTCCAATAGTCTTTTTTAAGGTTTTCATTTCTGTGTAATGTCCATGCGCCTGTGTTTAGGTACATACACATGAATGTAGGGGCCTTCAGAAGCCAGAAGAGGACATGATCTCCTGAAACTAGAGTAACAAGTGCCAGATATGGATGCTAGGAATTAAGCCATGGTCCTCTGCAGCAGCACAAAAAGCTCCTTCCTGACCTCTGAACCATCTCTCTAGCTCTCTTATTTATAAGAATTTCAATAATTTAGCAGCAATTTTTAAGGCAAAAGTTTCATAGTTTCTCTTACTAGTTAAAAAAAAAAAATCAGAAGAAAAAAACCCAGATATTCATTATATGAAAAATTAACACCTAATACAGGGAGCATATATTTACACGTAGAAGTCAGAGGTTGACATCAGGTGTCATCTTCTATCACACTCCACCTCATCTATTTGTGACATCATTAAACTTGGAACTTACTGTTTCAGCTAGACTGTCTAGCCAGAGAGAACCTGGAGATCTGTCTTCTTAACACCTGATCTGCACCACACCCAGCTTTTATGTAGGTACTAATAATGCAAACTCGAGCATCCAGGCTTGTGCAAGAAGCATTTCCTCCTATGAGCTATGTTCACAGCTCCTATGTGCATATATGTGTGGATATGGGTGTATGTGCTCAGAGGCCAGAAGTGGCACCACATCACCTAGAGCTGGAGTTACAGACAAGTTGTAAGCCACTTGACATTAAGCTCTGGAAACCAAATTCCCATCTTCCAGAGAAGTAGCAAGTACTCTGAATCATTAAGCTACCTCTCTAGCTCCCTAAAAAGTAATTTTAAAAAGTAAGTGTCAAGCTAGGGATGAAGCTTAATGGTACAGAGTGTGGATAGCAGTCACACTGCACCAAAACAAAACAATAAAATCCACAAAGGAAAAAAAACGAGAGTTGAAATAGCCACTTCAATGCTAGGCAATCAAGGATGTAATCAATTTGCTGTTTATGAAAGTAAATGTTTAATGAAGACTAAACATCAGGCTTAATATAAAAAATAGTAAATTGGTCTATAAGCAACAAACTCTTAAGTGAATATTAGACATAAATTAGCAAAGGATAACCAGCCTACAGTCTATAACCCCAGGGAAGCTAGGTAACAAGGATGACCCTAAGAGAGACATATATGGATCCCCCTGGGAAGGGGAAATAGAGAAGATCTCCTGAGTAAATATGGAGCATGGTGGGGAGGGGGGAGGTGGGGGGGCAGGAGAGGGAGGGGAAGAGAACATAAGGGAACATGATGGTCCAGTTGGGAGAAGGACAGAGAGGGAGAGCAAGGAAAGAAATATCTTGATAGAGGAAGCCATTATAGGGTCAGTGAGAAACCTGGCACTAGGGAAATTCCCAGGAATACACAAGGATGACCCCAGCTAAGACTCTAAGAAATAGTGGAGAGTGTGCCCAAACTGGCCTTCCCCTATAATCAGATGAGGACTACCTTGTTATCATAGAACCTTCATCCACTAACTAATGGAAGCAAATGCAGAGATCCACAACTAGCCAGTAGGCTAAGCTCCCGAAGTCCAGTTGAAAAAAGGGAGGAGCGATAATATGAGCAAAGGGGTCAAGACCATGATAGGGAAACCCACAGAAACAGCTTACCTGAGCTAGTTGGTGCTCACTGACTCAGGACTGACAGCCAGGGAACCTACATAAGAAGTGAACTAGGCCCTCTCTAAATATGTAGCTTGGACAGTTTATGGGGCTGCTGGCAGTGGGACCAGGATCTATCCCTAGTGCATGAACTTGCCTTTTGGAGCCCATTCCCTATATACTGCCTTTCATCCCAGATACAAGGGGGAGGGCCTTTGGTCCTGCCTCAACATGATGTGACAGACTTTGTTGACTTCCCATGGGAGGCCTTACTCTCTCTGAGTGGATGGAGACTGAGGTGAGGGGAATGGGGGGGAGCAGGAGAAGGGGAGGGAGGGGGAACTGGGATTGGTACATAAAACAAAAAATAAGATTGTTTTAAAAAAAAAGTAACTAAAAATTAGTGATCCTGACTGATCAAGATGGATGTGAATAAGCAATGTGAAGTCCCTTTAACAGGAACAAAAAATATTTAGGTACTTGTACTGACCGGCTCAGAATCATAGCAATAATCATCCCAGCTCTGTCTGAGGGGTTTCTTTGTTATCTGAAAGTAAGGCACATTAGTTAGGCAGAAGTTATTAGGTAGGAATTATACTTCTGTTATGATCTGAGATGCAGTATCCAGAAAGAAAGACTACTGTCCAAAGAACAGTTATTTTTGCATGGCACCATATACTAATAAAAACTAAATAAATATTCAGATTCTAGGAGATCGTTTATTATTCTATTCAATTTACACATATCATTGCTCAGTGGTTCTGATAATTGTATTAAACATTAAGTTCCTTATCCTGTAAATACTGACACTATGTCTGTGTGCTATAGCCATTCATTATATAAAGACTCAGAACTACAAGATTCTGAGTCAATAAAAATTATCTTCTCATTTATAAGAGATTACCACCTGTTTAAAGAAAATAATCACTCAAGAGATGAATTAGTAATTTTTAAAAATATACTTAATTTTGTACAGTAAAAGTTTCTAGCATTCAAACAGAAAGTAATATAACTTCTAATTTATCAGTCTACTAAGACAAAGTTAATGTAGTTTATATTTATATGAAGTTTTAAAGTTAAAAAATATCAGGTAGAGTATACTGTACATTTGAGGAAAAGTCCATGGCATTACTATCATCATCTTTAATATATAATTTTGATGCACTCAAGCATAAATTATATGAAAAAATCCTCCTGAGGTTAATTTTCATTGCCATAAAGGCCTTTTCTCCATAAATATTATATTTTGCCTCAAAGATCCACCTGCCTCTGCCTCCTGAGTGCTGGGATTAAAGGTGTGTGCCACCACCACCCGGCTTGAATTCTAAATTTAAAAGAAAGATATATTCTCCAAAAAATTTGCCTTTGAGGAATTTCATATTGACACTTTGTTCTTTTTTTTTTTTTTTTTTTTTTTTTGAGACAGGGTTTCTCTGTGGCTTTGGAGGCTGTCCTGGAACTAGCTCTTGTAGTCCAGGCTGGCCTCAAACCCACAGAGATCCACCTGCCTCTGCCTCCCAAGTGCTGGGATTAAAGGCGTGTGCCACCAACGCCCAACTCTATTTTGTTTTTAACACAGAAACTCACAGGGTAGCACAAGTTGCCCTGGAATTGCCTCAAAATCATGGTATCCTCCTCCTGCCTCAGCTTCCCAAATTCTGCAATTACAGGAATGAGCCACTATGCTTGAGCTTCCAATAAAATGTTTAAGAGGGCTGTTCATTAAATTATACAGTAATATTCTATGTCAGTATCATAGCATGCAGACATGTGTGTACTAGACTGTAAAACATGCAAATCAAGTTTGAAGCAATCTCTTTGCAATAGGTAAGCATTAATTACCAGTTACACTTAACATCCTGGGGTATATAAAAGTCACAACAAAAAGGATGTAACATTTTTCTGATAAGAAAAGTACCATCAAACAGTTTAATATTCTTAAAAGAATCTCACAAAATGTATAGAAAACATATTTAATTTTTACCACCTATACAAAGGAAATACTCATTTTTAAATCTGGAAGTTACACCATTTAAACTTTAGACTAGCTAAATAAAGGCACTGCTGCTAAATTATCTGACTTGAAAAAAAAAAGCACTAAAAACTTTTTCAGTAACTAAAATCTAATTATTACCTACATTTCAAAATGCTTTTCATGAACTCTCACCTGATTGAGATAATGATACTCCTCAGGCTGTTTAAGGTGGAATGCTAACCTCTCTTCTTCACTTGCTCCTGCCAGGAGGTAATAGAATACATGATAGTTCCTGTTGGGAACAAAGCATATAATGAACATGACTAAACTGCTTAGTTTGTTTGTTTAGTTTTCTTCTTAAAGAACACATTACTTAGTAAAATGTTTGATTTAAGGCAAATGTTTGATTCATTTTTAAGGCAAAGTGACAAATTCAACGTTTAGTATGCTATAAAATAGAATGCAGACTACAAAAGGGGGAGCAGTAAAATGAGAAAATAGGGGCTTTCAAAAATTGTCTTCTCTAACACCAATGGGGGGGAAAAAATCACAAATTTGCCCGAATTACTTTTTCAGAGCTCCAAAATTAATCAAGAACTTGCAACTAATTAAATCCAGTGAGGTGTTTACCAACTGCACCTAACACTATATATAGAATACAAGAGTATATATACCTTTTCAAGTTGACATGAAACAAAGTAAAACAAGCCTGAACATAGTCAAATGAAATCTAACCACTGTGCAATGAAATTAAAATGAATGTTGGAAATTCACAAATTCAAAACTATGTGACCAGATGTGGAGGCTCATGATATAATCCCAGCACTCGGGAAGCTGAGACAGAGGACTGCTATGAACTCAAATCAAGCCTGTGCCAGACCAAAACCCCATGTTCCAAAAAACTAAAACAAATTGCCAAGGACAACAAAGAGGGAAAAAAGGAAGAAAGAAAAGCAAGGGTGTAAATGAACAAACTAAACCCAACAAGCAAAAGAAAAGCAATAACAAGCACTACAGAAGAAATAAATAGAATAGTGAGTAATATAGAGCACATCAATGAAATTTTAAAAACTGATTCTCTGAAAACATGTACAAAATTAACAATCTTTATTTCAACTGATAAAAACAGACTGGTTCAAAGTCAGGATTCAGAGAGGAGAAAAAGAAGAGGCAAACTTACAAAAGTGAGAAAGACTATGACATAGTTATCAAGTTAAGATAACCCACATAAAGTGAACAATTTCTAGAAAAATACAAGTTACCAAATTCAACTAAAAAACAAACTCCAAACAACTCTATAGCCACCAAAGTACTTAAGTTAGTAAACAAAACTTTTTCTGAATAAAAACACAGAACCAGATGACTATGCTGGTAAATTCTACCAGACAGTTAAGGTGACTCAATCTTTCAGAAGCTTTTCCAAGAAATTACAGCAAGGAATAGCTTTCATCTCATTCTAAGGAACTATAAATTAGACCAAAAAAGGAAAACCTTACAGCAATGGTTCTCAACCTTCCTAATGCTGAGAACCTTTATTACAGTTCCTCATGTTGTACTGACCCCCAAACATAAAATTATTTTCACTGCTACTTCATAACTGTAATTTTGTTACTGTTATGAATCATAATGCAAATATCTGTGTTTTCCAATGGTCTTGGGAAACCCCCGTGGATAGTCTTAGGTGACCCCTGTGAAAGGGTCATTTGACCCTCAAAGGGGTCATGCATATGACCCACGGTTTGAGAACCACCACCTTAAAGCATTATATGTTATGAATAGACAGAAAAAAATCCAAACTAAAATCACAGCAAACCAAATCCAGCAATACTACAGAGAATACATACACGCACCTGTCAAATAAAGCAATCAAAGTAACAAAACTCTGTAATGTCACTTCCAATTCATTCGATAACCCAAGAAATCACGATTATATCCCCATTATATGCTCAAAAAACCACACTGATTACTTATAGCGAGAACTGAGCCAGAGCTTTGTGCCTCCCTCTAGGTATTCAAACATCTCTAAAAA